>NW_019213676.1:236899-382489 GCF_002532875.2 Varroa jacobsoni
ACCCACTTTGTGTAACGGATATAAGAAACCCACTTTGTGTAACGGATATAAGAAACCCACTTTGTGTAACGGATATAAGAAACCCACTTTGTGTAACGGATATAAGAAACCCACTTTGTGTAACGGATATAAGAAACCCACTTTGTGTAACGGATATAAGAAACCCACTTTGTGTAACGGATATAAGAAACCCACTTTGTGTAACGGATATAAGAAACCCACTTTGTGTAACGGATATAAGAAACCCACTTCAACTTTCTTGTGGGGCAAAAACAAACGCGTAAAATAATGCGAACGCAGATAATTTTTAACAACGGTTACAAACTGCATTTTACCGTATCCCCAGAACCAACTTAATGCACGACCTAAGACATTCTCAGATCGTTAGAGGCCTGTGAGAAAGGAAGATGTCTCTTACAAGAGTACAAAATCCATTAACGCTTCGCCCGCAGAAGAAACGCGTGATGGCAGCTGTAAGAACGAGCGCACCGCGCACCTCATGCCATCTCCCGCGGTAGTGTGCTAAGTGTACTATGGGCCGGAGGCACTTTTTGGAGGGTCAGCCAAGGGAGAACTACAAAATCTAACTTCTTACTTCTAAAACTGCAGAGGAGCCAGCTGTCTCGCTTTGAGCCTTCATGAGTGTCGACACGTCAGCGACTTCAGTAAACGTGTGGGTGAGGAAAGGCCTCTTGCTCATCAAACACGGAATCGCCTCGGGCTCTGGAGTAGGTTTCTGTCCTTGTTCTTCAGTGGCCACCGGTCCTGGCTGATCAGTGACTGCCGTTTTTTCGCCCCCTCCCTTTATAAAGACAAAGTACGCTACCACTCCCGCAATAACCAGCACGACCAAAATAACAGCCACAATTAGCCAACTCGAACTGCAAAACAAAAGTATCGAACATTGCGAAAAAATTAAATTGACATTTGCAAGGGATTCTACTGTTGCTTATGCACCCGCGAGGTTGTCATAGACGAACGGTGGTCTCAATTAGCCTATTAAATTAATCTTTCGGCTAATAGTACCCGGTAGCCAATTTAAACAGGTTTTGTATTTGCCACGGATAAACTTGCGTGATTGGAATAAGTGGAGCATCCCTCACAGCTGGGGCTAATCTACCTCGTATGGATCGTACGGTGTCACAGACTCTTGCACATCAAATAGCAAACGATCGTTGAGCTGTTATTACTTACAATATCACCAAACTGTCATTAAGAAATAACAAGGATTTTATTATTTTTTCGTATTGCGTGAAATCTGTTTCGCTAAATTCAACGTTCTCGGATTAAAATTGTATAAAGGACATTTTTGCCTCAAAAGTCGATGGACCTAATATTGCCTTCGGACAGGAATAGACTGTGGTCGCAAGTTGATATCTGTTGGCCGACCCTAGCAATATATACTACCATCAATAAACCTATTATTCCTGAAGTTGAGCACCCAAAGAATGTCCCCTATTCTTACGCAGTTCTTTCCTGTTACTAGGCACACTACATTGTGTAATAGCCCACTAGACCTAAACTAATTCTAGACTACCACTAGATCAAGAATGAAGTGGCTATTCTGCAAAAGCTGATTACTCCAATACCATTACAAAGAGCTTACCCTCCTTTTTCACCAGCACCCTCCGCACCAGGTTTCGGTCCTTCACCAGGTGGGGCCTCAAGATCTTCACCTCCTGCTCCTTCAGTTGATCCAGTCTCTCCTGTGCTCTCAGGCTCTTCACTGCGGAAGCTTTCACCAAAATCCCCCTCATCTCCCATGGCAGGGTCTCACAGTAGGACAACTCTAGGTAGTATGCGTGGGGGAGAAGGAACAACTACGAGTGAATCGACCAGTTCACCCGCACAATCCACTGACGCTTAATTAAGGTCAGACACCTTCGTTATTTGTGATGTATGGCAACCGCTTTGCGATGACTTCGATATTTGCACCCAGCGGTTCTCGTGGACTCGGAATTAGTATCCACTTAATACTATATGTCGCTTTCATATACAGACGCTGCAAACGGCGGAGATCAATCAGTTTTATATCCTTACCCAAACTAGCGCTGTTTCTGCTCGCATTTTGGAAATAGCTACCGAAGGAAAGGCGACACAAAAGCCTGCACAGTATTATTAAAAGCAAGTGACACAAAAAAGGCAACCTCACGAGGAGCAATTAGTCCCATACCTAATTTTATGTCATACATTTGAGCATGCAGCACACAATCATGTACAGACCAGTAACAGCGGTTTCGTTTCTAATGGGTGTACGAAATATCCAGATTTCGGGTTTGAGATGTTCGATTTGAACACAATTTTTTGTGGAACTGAACTGGCCGTTTTCTAGCTAATATACAATGAAAGGGGCTGTTTCAGATTAGCGCCGATTTGGAGTTTATGGGAGCTGTTACCTATTCGATAATGCTGGTGGAGTGGACCTCGCCCATTTTCGTTGTCATGTAATGGAATTGCTCCCAAAGGTCAGCCATGGAATAATTTCAAACTGTGCCATCTGTGCCATTTTCAGTGTTTTTGCGCTGCTCATTCTGAATGCATGAACACAACGGACGTGTGAAGAATTCGTAAAAATTCATGAAATAAATTCTAATAGTTTCAACTGTGTAAAGTTAAACGAGAATAAGAACTGTATAACATCATCTCGACGATAATCATAGGTTTTACAGTACGCTACTTAATTTCGCAAGAATGCTCGATCTCGTTACTGTATCTTCAGTTGTTTGAAGGAATTACAATGCCCAAAATAACATACTGCCATACTGAGTCTCGTCAGACCTGTGTCAAGTAGATGACAAACTAACGGTAACGACAAAAGAGTAAAAGATCGATCTGTCAATTGCGACAATAATATACACCGGTACGTATGCCGTTAACAAGCATACGACTAAGAATATGCCACTAGTAAATGTCAAGCTAAGCGATCTTTGTTGTGGCGTTTCGGGTAATCTATCCAAAATCGCAAAAGCAGACATTGCAAACGAAGCGTTTACCTGACGCATGTTATAAAAAATACAAACACTACGGAACTTTGCGATATGTTAATTAAAGGATATTTGCATAGTGTTGTATATATAAACATGTTTTCCTTTGCAGGTTATGGCTAACCAATGCGTCTGCGGAACGAAAGCTTATTGCGATGGGTCTGGCGCTTTATTTACACTTTTATGATTTACTGGCGCTTAATGTTACACAGTTTTTAAGTGGCTTACATTTTCATTTAGGTAAGCTGATAGCTTATAAAAACAAGCTTCTACTTCTACGTAGATACTTCCAACAAGTGGCTGACAAAAAAAAAGAACAAGAAGGCACAAAAATAAGCAACATGTTATGCTATACGTTATTTAGAATAATTACCGAGAATTGAAGGACTCGCTGTCATGTTGATTGGTGTAAGGCAATTTGATCAAAACAAAGCTAGAATACGCAAGCAGGCTTTCAAACCAAATACAAAAGAAAATCGCTTCTTCTTTTTTTAAGTCTAACAGGCTCGTAAAACACACACCAGATTCAGATAGAACTTATGTTCTCAATAATTACTCGACAATACTAATAGTTATTATTATTAATGAACAACTGTTATATGCCCATCGTCCATTCATGTCAAATCGAAAATTCAGCCACCTTATATACCATATCGGTAATTTTGCGGCAGAAAATGTATCGCAGATCTGCATTCTCTTTGTTGTATCGTTCGTGTTTTCGCTTTGGGAGTATACGTGTGAATGCTATTAAGTTATTTCGTTTCTTCAGACTGTTTCACGTAATCTTAAGTTCTGCATAAACCTGTTTCGTCTACTAAAGTGATTTGTTTTAGCTGTTCGTAATTTTCCTGTACCCATTTTGGTAGCGAATGGACACGTCGGCTTATGAAAAAGGCGCCCATGGAACTCCACTCATAAATACGTCTTTCGACTTCCCTTATTCAAAATGACATGCTTAAGCGTTTGTTACACAGTGGAGTAAGGTCTAGATTATAAGCAGGTACAAACTTTCTCAGACTTTTCTGGGTTGTTGAAGTCTCATAATGTGAAACGTTTTTAATCAACAAGATAACTTCGTGTGCTAATTTGCCTCCCCAAGGCTCCTAGTCTATTCTGTAGCTGAGTGGCCATGCGGTCTGCGTTAGTCACGTCCCTGTACTTCCGAAATTCATGATAAGTCGCCCCTTTCAGATTTCCTTTAACCCTATGAACTGCTCACGTCAAGGCCTATTCACGGTTCACCCATTTTTCTCGTTCTAGAGCTCCTTGTGAGAAATTCCTTTTCTACTGTCCATACCGTTCATATGCCGCAATAACATTTTAGCTTTTATCGCGAGCGATTGTACGCTTATCTCCAAATCGTTAAAAATGATACTAAACTGAATTCACTAAGTGGGACCTATTTTTTTGTCTTTCATGGAATTTTTAATGGAAAGAGGCAATTCGTAAGTAGGGCGCAACTAGTTCATATCTCGCAGCAAGTGGGCCTAATTTCCATGCGGTAAAGCCTACAGTTCGTCATCTTCCAACTTCTGCTATTTGGAACAGCGATTGAGGCTTTATACTAAACTTATTGACCCCCTATGTATACCGATTTAAACTGTGCCCGGTAAAGATGAAAAGAGTTATTGCTTTTATACTAGAAAACGTTGACAGTCGATTGCTTAAAATTCGATGACGGCATGCTAACGTTTTACATGACTCCTATGAATACATAAACTTCTAAAAAATTGCAAACGATCAATTTTGCCGGTAGTGCTTAACTTGGCGTTAAGTAGAGCTCTCTTTCGCTCTTTTACAAGGCTAAAACAAACCTCGTCGACGAACGCAGTAACAAGGTACTGCGAATCATCCTTCTATTTTTTGCGCGATGCTTACTATATCAACTGCAGTTTCCCAACGTCGGATAAGAAGAAAACAGAACCCGAAGATTTGCAGCTTTTCGATCTCATGATTTAATCATACAGAAGACTGTTACAAACGAGAATGTGAAATTAACGCCAAACGCCGAATGAGAATATATCCATTTTTAAGGTAAACGGTTGAATAATTAGTAAAAGTTAAAGGTTGACAAAATGACATTCTGATCGACTCGATAATATATAGTACGCATGCCCTTTGGAAGCTTTGCCTATTGAGCTTTTAACCTTGACTTAAATTAAGTTTTAACTTAAAATTCCAATTTACCTAAATGTTAAAGAAACATTCAGTAACAAATGAATCAAATTTGTCACAGTACCTTGTAGCAAATCTTCTACGCTTTAACAAAAACTCGAATAGCAATAAAAAGGATAGTTAATATAATAGATTTTCTTTCCCTTTTTCTCTATATTGTTTTTGTTTATATCCCTTATGTCTCACTCATCATGCTTGCAGTTGAGGTCTTTCGCTACGTATTTCAAACCAAAAAAATAAGAATGCCACGATCGGCTGCTCATATGCGGTAAACATTTTTTAACTTTATGCAATTAATGATCAGTCCTGAAGATTTTCTTATATTTACGTAATCAGGCTCTTGTCAACGAGGTCCTCGATTACTGTTTTTGGCCTTTGAAAGCATGATCATTAGATCTTATACCGACCATACCCAGCCAAATATTGAATCCTGTCTAAAATTTTCTTGCACGCTATCTCGAGCGCCCTCATCACTTACGATTCATAAAAAAGTTCAGTCATATGTAGCACGCTTTGAAACTTCATATGAAAATAGGACAAACGCAAACATCGCAGGAAAATCTCTTTGAAAATTAAGTTGGGAAATGCTTAAGCAAAATTGCTTGGCCACAGCCTTTTTGAACCTAACGATATGCCTTGATTTCACAGTAGTGATTTACTTCTGTCAGATATGAACCTTCTATCACTTACCATTCCTCAAAGGTTGTACTCAAAACTTGCCCATGAACGCTGTTCAGGTCTGTTGAGTCAGACATTATATCTAATTAATTCCGCGTAAGTTAAATATGCGCATATGATACATACAAGAACCCAAAGCTGGGTAGCGTAGACGAACGAAGAACGCCAAACAAACCTTAAAATCTGAAGCAAAGAATAAAGAAAGTAGAAGAGTTCACTTCTAGTAAAGCCTATTTGGAAACTCGCTGCTGTAACGTAATTGTAGATTGTTGAGTAACTTAAACGCTAAACTGGTTCAGCTGGTCAATACGTGGACTAAAGATGTGTTAGTTAAATGCTTACTATAATGAATACAGGTGCTTCTATACCCATTGCAAGGAAACGACTTCAGCGCGTGGAATAGAATCATTTGCGTTGACAACGAAGGTTCGTTCTAATCGGGGGTAAGTTACTGGCCGCATTGCAGCGTAGTGACTACGCGCCATGGAAGAAAAAAATAAACTGGAGTCCAAAAGAATTTCCGGCCCTAATCCTTTGAAGACTTCTGACGTGAAAAGTATTTTCCAATCATCTGATGCTGCGGGTTCCGATGCAACAAGTGATATTCGATCGAGGCGTGAATCAAAGAACACCCCAATGTCACCTGGACCTCCAAGAGCGCCGCAGCTTAGTAGCGATTCTACGTCCCCTCAGCAAGAGAACTCTAAAGAAAAAGCGGGATTAAACACCTATATTCTGTCGCCTGAGCCAAAAAGTGGTTTTAAGGTAGCTGCAGACAAGGTTGTAGCAAGAGCTCCTGCGGACGGGAATGTAGCTAAAACACTTGAATCCAAAATTTTCGGTAAAAAGCCTAACGCTAAACATAGTGACAATGACTGGAAAACTAGTAAGCGACTAATTTCGCCTCCGTCTGATAGCCAGACAATGAGCAGCCTGTCGACGACAACAACGAGCGGTAGTAGCTTTACTCCCGCGGGTCAAAAGCGAAGCCCAGCAAGTGATCGGCAAGACGATTTGCAGAACATTTTCGGCGAACACGTTGATCCACAGTCGGTCAGTGCCACTTCAAAACCAAAGTATGCATCATTTTTAACTTTTTTTTTTTCTAAGAAGCACTATTCCAAATCTCAAACGAATACCAAATAATCTAAGAACAAATTTATTTAACAAACGCTGTGTAGGTACATTTAGTACTCGTCTTTCGAGATCTTAAGGTGAGACCTTTTAGGCCAACAGATGTGTTAAAATCTTGGCATTATTTTACGAGAAAGAACTTCTATTCCAGACCTAATGAAGATTTTTTCTCCAAAAATATATGTATTACACACAACTAAACGTCTTCAAAGTTCCATGCTAATATAGAGAAGCGCTGAAGAAAATAGAGCGCCCTAGCATCTCTTTGACAATCAGTACGGCTCCTACAAAGTTGAATTCCATCAGCGAATCCAGCCAGGTCAACAGCGTATACTTAGGTTTTTGTCAGATCAATCCTCAAGTTGGTAGTATTTTGAGCAGGAATCCCGCGGAGGATCGCATTTAGTGGGTAGTCGCTTTTTACCTTACGGCATTTGCATTAACATAGACAGGTGCCTCTTGAAGAGTCTTATATTTGAATTCCACTACGGGCCATTCGGGAAGTGTGCCCAGGTGCGCCAGATGGTTCGTTTCCTAGCCTCCCTAAAAAAGTACCCCGATTTAATCAATCGAAGTGAATGCAATGTTTTTTACCTCTTTCTTTTCGTTTTCGTGCTGTTGTGTCCCCATGGCCTGTATGGTCAGTACGAACACTGAATGCTGTCTAACAGGTTTGATGAAAAATGCTATATAATTGTGAATAAGGAGTAAGCTTGATTTCAAGTACGTGCGAACAAGCGGTAAAGGGTCCATATTGTCTAGAAGAGCTTAAGTTAATTATATTTCACGCTGATTCTGCTCGGAGTCATGAGCAAGTTGTGGTTTACGCCTAATATAAACATTTGTCATTTTGAGCGCATAGCCAGTGCGGGCCTTAGAGGTATTACGAAGTCTTTTACATAGTTACTCTCTGGAACATTCTGCGTGTTTTCTGCTGGTGAATTTCAACACGATCACCAATTTTTTTATTACACAAAAGCACAAAGTTGAACTCTAAACATTTTAGAGTTACTGAAAGAATCATTTGGCTTGGATTTAACAGCGTGTACACTAGCTACATGCTACACATCACTAAACAAAAACTTGACACTGTCCCAAGTGCGACCGTCTGGAACCCCCTTCCCGACTCCCTTCAAGCCAATGTTTCGATCTTTTGGTTTCCCGCTCCACTCCAGGATCTCGGATAAATCTCTCCGGGCCCATAACACTACACGTAAATTGACACTGTCCCAAGTGCGACCGTCTGGAACCCTCTTCCCGACTCCCTTCAAGTCAATGTTTCGATCTTTTGGTTTCCCGCTGCACCCTAGGATCTCGGATAAATCTCCCTGGGCCCTTAACACTACACGTAAAATCACTAATTAGTTTTGTGAATGCGATCTGATATCTAGTGTATGATTTGCGAAGATGATAGTAACTTTTGAGTTAAGTTACTATCATCTATCAACTATGAGTTTAGTTATTGTATTCATTGTATATTAATAAGTTAGCCTTCAAGTAGCTGTAAGTTTCAACTCAGCGGATCGTTGCAGAGGGAATTGAAATTGTTCGTAAATGGGCGCGTTCCTTAAGAGCGACGTCACGGGATACTGCCGCCAGTAACACCACATCCCTATATGTAACAAAATTAGGTGGGGCGCTGGGAAGCGTGTGACGAAACAATACGCCTCATGCGGCTGCACTTTTTGTTATGAAATATGTAGTGCTCAAGAAATTGCTTCAAGCTAATGACGGATCGCTCGTAGATTCTGATGTGCAATGGATAGACTACATTGCCAGGCACATTTGCTTCCGTTCGGAAATCAACTGCTTCGCCTCGATACTACCATACAATCCTGTTTTAACCAATAAGCAACATCTGACTGTTCAACTATTCCTACGCTTTCTTACAGCTTCACGTGATTTCGTTTATTTTTTTTCGCATGCATTGCTCCTCACCGGTTCAAAACGCCTGTAAATACCCCCACATCTCTCGGATAAGTTAGCTATATGAAAGATTTGCCCACACAATTGTCCTTTTACACAGATCGCGTGTCTCACAAGCCCCGAAGTAAATTCAAAACTATTGGAGAGGGTCATGAGCTACCAAGAAGGCTATTGATAGTCCTTGATGCTGCCATGGTTCTACCTAGTTGAAATTAAGTTAAGAAAATTTCAACTAGGTAGCTTAATATTATAATATTATAGGTATTAACTTAATAAATATAGGGATTATATTTGCGTGTTAGCACTTTCCGTTGCATGGTATTTTCCAATACCCGAACATCTAAGGTAGCATGAAGACTGGAGACAAGGGAATATCTAAGCCTATCACGGGGCTACGCCGAGGTGCTTCCCTTTTGCAAGCAACGAAAAGGGTATATGCGAAAGGAGAACCTAGGCAACGTAAGGGTATTTTTCATATGTTATGAACACTAGCTTGGTGAAAAACCATTTACTATTATTACATACCATTATTGCAATGTTATTTATGCAGCGTGTGCTGTCCGTGAGTTATGACAGAAAATAGCTGATCATTTATTTTTCTCTGAAGAGGTGTCTCCAAGGCGACAATACTTGTCATTGTCGTTGTCATTATAGCCGTTGGAATTATCGCGTACTTTGTTATCAAAGGCAAAAAGTTGGATGAAAGCCAAGCTATTGAATTAGGGAAGGCTTCGTTTAAAGAGTTCAGCTGCCCGAAGACTATTACAGCTGTGGACGCATTGGCGATGAAAGTGTCCACGGATTTGTCGAACGCAGAAACTTCAAGCGGTCTTCGGGTTGAGGTATGTTCTTTTTTTTCTCTTGAATTCCTTTCCATATTGGCTTAATACTTGCAAACAATCAGTGAACGTAGATTCATCGGATATAGTAGAAAGGGCCATATTTTTATTATGCCCATATTTATCTTGTGTGTGTACTTCCTGCTGCAGTTAAGCACAGCACTAGATCGATAAATCTGAATCTTCCTAGATTTTTATACTTCCAAATGCTTTGATAAAGATAACATTACTCTAGTAATGTTACACAAAATCCGAGTCAATGAGAATATTCCAACATTTAGTGATGTGTGGTATTCGTTAAAATTTCAGTGGATAGTGGTGTTTCGTATACCGGTAAACGTGACGGAAAATCAGAATATTCATTCAAGCTTTGTTTCAATGGTGTTCAGCAGCACAAGATTTAAAAGCATGCTGTTGTTCACAATGGACAGGTGCAGTCGTAGTTCCCAGCGAATTTTCCTATTTCCTGAGGCAAGCGATGATATAACGATGTGAGTTCAAAAAGAGTAGTTACTTTATTGCTGCCTTAGTAGGTAGGTTGGTCATCGTCTGTGAGAGCTGTTGTTCGTTGCTGCTATAACTTTTGCTAGACTCAGTGATGCTTTAGCATGTAGTTTCCTGCAATAAAAATTTCTATGGAGACCGTGCATTATTTAGTTATATCAAAAGGCACGTTTGTGGTTTAGAACTCATATTTCAATACAATTCCAGAGACCGATTGAACCTACAAACTTGGTTCGACCAGAGGGCGCAGCTACTGCAGGACTACAACTGCAGCATTGAGTTCCGTGTGTCTGATACTGGAAGAACGGATCTAGTGGCCACCGTTGTAGTTGCAGCCGAATTAGACTTAAGCAAACCACTTTTGCAAGTGTCAACTTGTCTTCATCAAACGTGCCGAGTCATTTACGAAACGACTGCTGTGAGTGACGGCAAAATTAAGATGGTGACCGTTAGATAACCTACTGTCTTTTAGCTTAAACGAGATCGGGTTCTATTGGAGTGGGATTAGCCCTTGCAAGACGCAAGGTTGAAAAAGAGCACAAGCATCTTAAATCACACTATGGCTTGTTTGGTTTGTGTCAGCCGCATTCTCGTTATTAGCAGTTCACAACATTCTATAGATGTGAGCATAAAAAAAAGCTTAGTTCAACATCGATATCTTTTGTTTCCACTAAAATATACAACATATACTTGAATTCTTCGTGATTCGACAGTTGGATTTGCTGAACGAGGGCTTAGATCTTTCAAAAGTGGATCTCCTTCTGCATGAAGGATGGGTTGGTCAGGCACCTATTGGGAGAGACTACAAGATGATGAACTACGTTACCGTTGAGACAAAGTGCGTAGGTACAAGTTGACCCAGACAATGACAACGTACCACGAGTACCCATGTTCGTTCAATGGAACTCTGCCTTTGAATCTAAAGCAAGTCGGCTTGTGGTAAGCAAATAATAAAGCATGTGGTTTTTTTTTATGTTCATTACCTGCAATGCTTCAGTTTGTTATTTCTTAATTACCTTCGTGATTTCAATACCTGGTTTTTACATATAAATCTGTTAATGCCTACCGGCAAAATTTGCAATGAAGACTAGAAATTGATCATAATCACTATCATTATGTCGCTAGAACAAATCAGAACGTCGATCTTCTGTCAACCATGAAACGAGATAACGAGCCGGCACTTTTTGAGCAAGAGGTTGACTACTCTTTAATGCAAACATTTTAAGAATGTTTTAAACCTAAGCTTGCTATACAGCTTACAACAGATGGGCGCCAGGCTCGAACGTTGATAGTAACAACGTCAGACACTCTATATAATTATAAAGAGAGTAAATAAATATTCATACATGCCAAATCTAAGGACGTACATTTTCTTGATCCATCGACTTGTTTAGTATAATAAACCAGGTTATTTTAAACGCGTTAATCAGAATCAATCATATAATATAAAACAATGAAGTAATATGGAGTTTATAATACGTGTTACTAGGTTCAATATAAAACAATGAAATCATAAGGCGTTTATAATACGTGTTACTAGATTCAGGCAGTGTTCATTCGTTCCATTCCAAAATACTTGTAAAATAATTTTGTTAGCTAAGTTATGCTGTCAATGTAAGGGCGCACGACGACGGTATTTTATTACAGTACTCAATTTCAAATCCAGCTTTACGATCTTTTTTTCAAGATTGTATACGATCTATTCCTATAACCAAACAAGAGCGTATAATAAAGGTTAGAGTTATATGTAGGGTTTTTCAAATGTATTATAAACGTTTAAACTTCTTTGTGCTTGGCGATTCCTGGAGCCCGCCGTGCCCATGTGCCAAAAAAGATAGATTATTAAACTCGCTATTAAAAAACTAAAAAAAAATATTATATATAAATGTTAACAACAGAAACAGTATATATAAGTATACTGAAACTTTTAGTAACTTATATATATATACTTGAAATATATATAAGTTACTAAAAGCTTATATAGTATATATATATTTCTAGTCCGCTTCAATAAGAAATCAATTGTTAACTGATTCTAGAATGAATCATTATTAAAAAAAAAACTCTTGTGATCTACTAAAATACAGTAGGTATTTTAGTTAGGTTTTTTGTGCGTAATATTTCCTTGGATTGTCTGGGACGATTGAAGATTTCGTTTATGCGTGTTTTATCTTAAAAAAAAAAGGGAACTAAGAATAAGAACATAATCAAACGAGTCGCAAATGGCTAACGCGGCCGTGGCTTCAGCTGAAGCCTGGGAGCAGTTAAAAAAATTTCCCTATCATATCTAAGACGAATTTCTTCGTCGAACACCTGATTCGACCGCAGCAATTTAAAAGGGGTACTTTTATAACCGAAACTAATTTCTGAAGTTTACAAAAACGGAAATTTTAAAAATCACAGCTATATCACAGTAAAGAGTTTTTATTGATATCGTGCAGTGTAAGCAGCTGGCAAGTACCAAGATATTAGCTGCCCCTCTTCCCTAAACCAAATCAGAAGTCCGATAAACGGCGTTCCATACACAAATATAGTCGGCGGTGCTATGTAACTTTTTACCTTGATGCTATTTGCCCTGACTGTGATGTCCCCAAAAAACGTTTCCTATAAAGAAAATGCCTAGTTAGTACAATCTTTTTTTTACAACAAAAAAACATGATAAACTCCTAACACCGACCGGATTGAAGAAACTTGACAAAAAAAATCAAGCTATCAGAAGAAATTATTACTATAGTTACCATATTAAGATGGCGTGTATTATCTGATGAACTTCATCCATTTTTCTTAAAGACGTAAATTGTCAGACTAATATTGCATTTCGCGGAGCGGCCAGAGTTTATTAACGGAAAACGTATTCTATTTTTTTTTGATACTGATTTTTCCGAGTAAATGCGTTTCAGAAGGAAATTTGTCCGTAATTAATTGGTAACTTGTGACTTTCTGTGTATTTGTCATACTGCGCCCACATGAAAACATGGTTTGGTCCGACGTGGTAGGCCAAAGTTACATTCTGCTAATGGCATTATCATTTACTATGGTAATTTTCATAACCAATTGAGACCTGTTTTTATGCAAAAAAAGGCCTCTGATTGATCTAAGATATAGATACTGGAATTATACCCGATAACTCAAATTTGTTAGATGCAATCATGAACGAAGTATCACTACAGAAAACCTAAGCCCAGTATACTCTATAATCCTAAACTAATTTGGCCCTAGTTTTTCTCATAAAGCGATTTAGTCGCCACGCAGGCCACAGCGGCAGCCACAAAATAAAGATTAAACTCAGCTTTATAATAAAGCAGTTCAATACATGCAACTGTAAAATATATAAAAAAAAAACCGCTGATGAAACATATTTTGCAAAAAAAATGCAAATCTGTCAAATGTTAAAACTGGGACTCAATGAGTAATTAAATTAGATACTAGTTTCTTTAGAAACATGCAGGTCAATATCTTTGTTTACAGTCCATTTCGATCAGATGCGTGGTGATTACGGTTGCCACTGTATTCCTTCTAGCTTTAACGAGCCTTCGGCGGACAAGTTCAGACAGGTCTAATTTGTAGATAGCTGCGATTGGCTTGAAGAATGACATACAGGCGTTTTTAATAGTTTTCTGATCGCACTCGATGTGTTTTATCAAGAGCTTCTTAAGGAACAATCTCCGCAACAGAGCCTCGAAAACGCGTTGTTCTCATGGAAATTTAACAGCATCTATTAATAATCAACTGATTATTCATCTTTGTGTTGATTATTCCTTGTTGGCGGCGTTCTCCTAAATCTTTGGGAGTTTCTTTTTTTCGAGTATATTTTGCGCACTGGCGTAATTGCGACGACGATGTTTGAAGATGACAGAAGCTGTAAATAGCATGATATAACAATTGTAAGGTATGCTCAATCGTAGCGAAAACTCGATTGTCACTAGACAGACTAGTCATTGCCGATACTATACTTACCAACTGAAGGTGTTACAAGCTTCAACTTGTTGATAAATGTATCACTAATAGCGATTGCAATTGAAGTAATAGATGTAGAGAGACCATGTGTCACTTCCGTGTGATCCTACCTTGAGCTTTAATGGCCTGATACTACCATTAGTATCCTGCTTGGTATCGCCTTCTTAAGCAGACACTCTCCTTTTTTGAACTTGTTATAGCAAAAGCGTCGAATGTTGCGCGTATAGAGCGTATCCACCTACAGAATCAAAGAAATACGACATCTCGGTAACATCGCTTACGACTATAATGAAAGGTGGGATCGCTAGGCCATGGCAATTCGCTTCTCATTTCTATTTGAGGCCGTGATCCATCATTACTAGCCATAACTAGCCGACTGACGTTCAGCCGGCAGTTGCCCACAGCTATGTCTTGTCATTAAAATTGCACAATAAGTTGACTAACAAATAGTTATAAGCGAACTCTAGTAGTCATACAGTCAACTCGGATCAATTAGTTTACAATTTTTTTTTTACTATATTTTCAAACAGAAAAAAATTCTATATCTAGATACGGGTTCACACAAAAACTGCCAGTGGATTTTCCTTCTATAATCGTGTTTAACTTAATGCAGGATACTAGTGAAATGGTAAGTGTTATTCACTAAAATGATCTGGTCAATAAAGCATTCGTATACCTTTCGTTCGTGGGCATTCTGATCGTTTGAAAATTCAGTTCTAATTGAATTATACAATGCGCCAGGGCAGACATTTGCTTACAAAATTGAAATTTCGTAAAAATGTTCAGTCCTGCCCGTCCTATGTGTACACTAACCTTGCTCCGTAAGAGTATTCGATCCCTTCCCCCTACGTAAAAGTATATATCGATAGGTCGAAAATATCGTTTCCTAGAGGACTGACATTACATGTCCGTTCCCTTGTAAAAAAACCATCTAAAGGATATTTTTTTATCCGGATATTTTATAATTAAGCCCTTAATATTGTTATATTCTCTATATTATATTCAATAATTCTGGTAAAAAAAATTTGATAGCTGTAACTTATGATTTTCTATACCTTGCCTTGCTAGCAGTATACCCGGTACCGCCGTTATCGTTACATTAGAACGAAATATCACTCAAGCCGAATGACGGGAAAATTTTGGCGTTTACCAAATAATTTCATTACAGCAAACGTTGCACGGCTGCCGATAGGGTATGATCTCATGTCCGAAGTACTAACAATTTTAAGCAAGAATTGGCGCCTAGAGCAGAGCGTCTGTTGTGACACGTAAATGGGTGGAGTGGCAACGTTACGGCGCGCATTTCCGTCGCAGTCGCTATTTAAGAATGAGACGTGAATAATTTACAACGTATCGTATATAACTCTTTCACAGAGCCTAGTACCAACACTTATCTACTCATATTGAAGACCATCTGGTATGGGGACCAAAATTAGTCTTTGTGAGGTACTACTGCATACAAAATATCTCTGTCGCTATGTTATACCTTGCATCGTCATCTTGCATCCATTTTCTGGCACCTAATGTCCTAAAGTTTTCTATGACTGCGAGAAGGCGTTACCTTGCCGCGGCAGTTTATAGAAGCGCACAAAGAATAATTCGCCAATAAGATAACCCTCTTTTAGCTTTAAAGTGGATTATACAAAAACTACGCAATGCTGAATTAATTTTTTCTATGAAATATAAATTATGATTGCAAGAATCTTTAACTACTCAATAGTGTAAAATGTGCGAAGTTATTGCTGATAACTTGTCCAAAATTCTGTGATAGCTTGAAATTGAATCACAATCAAAAAGTACTTATTGGCAAATTAATGTTAATTAATATTGTTCAAGCGTGATAAAATAGGCTAATAGGCTTATAAATAATAAATACGTAAAAAAAATAGGCATAGTCATTCATTGAGAAACTATGCGATATTCTTTGTTGGGCGTCAGCTAGCCGGAGTAGTTTAGCTGTGTGACAGCCGCGGCCTGCGTTTACTAAATGTAACTGCTGTATCTGCAATTCGGTTTATTCCTTGTTGAGATGAGCATGTTACTATGTAAGCGGTCGGCCATCAGTGGTTAGCATTAGTTATTTGACCCGTCTTGAAACACGGGCCAAGGAGTTCAAATGGCACGCGAGCCATTGGATTTTGACACCCGAAGGCGAAGTGAACTGCAAAGATATAGCTATTTGTGGTTGTTCCACGGTTAAGCGATGAGCTACTTATGCTTTCTGGCATTTGTGGACTACAATCGTGATGTTTAAGACCCGAAAGATGGTGAACTATGTCTAGTCAAGATGAAGCCAGAGGAAACTCTGATGGATACCTGAAGTTATTCTGACGTGCAAACCGATAATCTGATCTAGGTATAGGGGCGAAAAACTAATCGAGCCATCTAGTAGCTGGTCCCTTCCGAAGTTCCCTCAGGATAGCTGGCGTACACGTTTAGTTTCATCCCGTAAAGCGAATGATTAGAGGCATTGGGGGGTATATAGCCTCATCCTATTTTCAAATTTCTAATGGGTATGAGTGTTATTTCTCGATTGTTTCGAATAAGTTGCATTGTTATGCAACTTATATATAAGTTGCATAACAATGCAACATATATATATATATATATATATATATAGGCTGATTACTCCGAAAACATGCTTTTTTCGATCATGACATCGACGAACCGAGTAAACACGTGTTTACTCGAGGGGAAAATTGCGGATACGAAAACAGCAGCAGAAATTATTCGACATCTCTCTGATAACATTATTTCGATCTATATCTTTATCCCACATATACTTATTTATCGTTGTATCAACCATTCCTAAAATCTCGTCCAAATATACATTAAAACGTTTGTAGATCTTCATACAATGGAAAACAGTTAACGCTTAGTTACTCCAGGTTTTAAAGATTAGGTATAATCAATACAGGGTCACTACGTGTTGCACTAAAAACTTTTGTATATTCCTACACAGTTTCTACGAATGAAGGCTGCACAGTCGAAGCTAAGTTATTACAATACATATACACACAGCACATCTTGGTATTCCACATATATATAATATGAAATTTAAAAGCTTATAGTACATAATAACAATGATACTGGTTTCGCCTAAGCTCAATTGGTTGCGACTTAAGACTTCCGTCAAGAGTTGACAATAACTAACACAGAATCATTTTTTTGAATTTTTGAAATATTGAATATAAAAGATTCCAGGTAAGTTTCTCAGAATCAATACGGTACATACGGCCCTATATGCATGTTTATTTATCACAATTGGTGTACCAAAGGGGGGGGGACGCGGAGTTTATCATTATGCTTCACTGTAAGAAGCAACGGAAGACGAAATTCTATTGTGCACCGCTGCACCTTTTGCTTAATAGAGAAATTACAGTCGTGTCGCACCGTTACAGTCGCAGAAGCTATAACCGTGCGTCATATGACCTTTTCATTCACCTGTCTATGAAAATTTCAGAGTTCAATTTTAAACGTTTCCCACTGTTTTATAGGTTATACAGACCTGAAACAATGCGAATTTAGAAAACTCATATAGCTTTATGAATTCTTTATTACAATTTTCAACAAGCATATGTCTGGTACGCATCCCTACAAAGTGTTTTTCTATTCAATCCTGATTATCCTTTTTTAAGTGTGCAATTAATTACAAATAATAAGCGTACCAAAACTAACTTTTGAACTAAAAAAATTAATTTAAAAAATTTTAATTAAAAGTTTCAGCCGGGTTCACCTTTCAATTAGTCGAATAAAAATAATGAAACTATTCAGAATGCTCACAAACAACATTCTGAAAGGCCAAAACTTCGATAAGCTTAGTCAGAAAAGGAAGTGTATTGCATGGTTATAGCGAAATATTTAAAAATAATAAGCAAGTGAGCTAGTCATCAGCAAATCAAGTCCAATGCAAATGCAGTGTGCATCTAAAATACTGTAAATAGAAAAGTTTAGTTAATCAATGGTACATGCTATTAGTGAAGATGATTCAGCATGATATATGAATTTTGCGAATAGTATTTGGAAGAATTAAACAGTTTTCGATAGAAAACTATAAATTAGATATAAAGATAGATAAATTATAAATTGAGTTATAAAGCTACGTTTAAATAAAACGCACAAGCGCTATAATTGCACCAACCGATAATCTATAAATCCACATGTTATGTTAGAATACCGTGTAAACTTACCAGAGGAAGTTACAGCAAAGTGTGGTATTTCGAGCAAATAATTAACTGGGTAATTCTTTTTTATAGCCCAGTGGCTAGTGCTAATTACCCGAATTCATGTAGAATTTACTTAACGCGCATTTAGGAGAACGTCGACGAAAACGGCGAATTTCATTTTGAACAAGATGGAGCACCTGCACGTTACAATCATGCTGATGCAAAAGCATATCTTGATGAGAATCTTCCAAACAGATTGATTGGGGGATGAGGTTGCGTAGAATAAACTATTTGTGCCCCAGACCCGCCAGCGGGCTTTCTTTTCATGGAGATACCTAGGATATATAGTCTATGCCAGAATAGCTAAGGATTTAAGCGCCGGAATTAAACAAAGATACTAAATGTTTAAATTTGAAAATCAATAGACTGCTATTATCAGGAGCGTATTGACCAGAACGTAATATTTCTGCCTATACTGCGATTGGCACAAAAGTTGTATATTTTCTGTATATTTTTTTTCAGTTTAAATATTATGTGTAAATAAAAAGTTATATATATATATATATATATATGCAAGAATAATTTAAGATTGACGTCTTTGGTATTTTCTTTGATTGCTTTTTTCTTTAAGATAACCATTTCCTCTGTGTACATAGAATGAAAATGAAACTAAATTCCATGAGATGTGCCCTTCAAAACAACCCATGACCGAGTAAGTGTTTGCCGTGGGAATATGTATATTGCACGCCAAAACAGTTGACTAATCAGTCCCAGTACGAAGCACAACAACGTATATATAGTTCGTTGAGTCGGCCGCTTCTATTCTTCTACTACAGATCCATTGCAATTCTAAGAGTAATACATTGTCATGTGATCCTAGAAGCAAACAATTCACCACTGTTGTGCTGTGGTGCCGTCTGTGATATGCTGCAGTGTGAGTTTAGGGTGAATTGAGAATTGATCCAACATGGAAGTGGCCGTTACGTGAATAAGTAACCGTTGCGTGTTTCCTGTTCCAGCAGTGCCATCGGCTTTGATAGTGGTGTTTTGCACGTAAATGCAACCGATGAATGTTGCACTTACTTGATCTAAAGTAGAAACAGTTTTTTTTTCTAAAATGGCTATTAAAGAACTCGTAACAATTACTTAAGATCACAATTGTTACCTATACCGATGCGTCACGCAACATTTATTATTTTAAAGCAGTTTTTTTTACTATAACGGGCGATCTTCTCTTGTACACGTCGCATAATTAGAGAATCAGTTTCGATTTTATGATATCTGTTCAGTATGTTATCGTAGTTTTAACTAATGTTGTAAGCAATATTTGGTAAACAATAGATTCAGTGTTTAAAAGCAACTCTCTTAGAGGTAGCGCACGAATAAAACGAATTGTAACAACCTTACACAGTGCACGTAATTACAGCGAGTAAAGCGACAAAGCCCATGTGAAACTTCTCAATTTCAAGTACTAACTCAAATTATCTCGCTCATTGTTTGTCATAGTAATGTATTGACATGGTTTGTTTCATAAAACCTTTTTGATTATTGCCAGTCATCCTGCTTAGCTTTGTATACTTCTAACAACAAACTTTAGACAAATCGCAAGATCTTAGCCCAGGCCAGATTTCATTATAATGAACATGTCTAGGTAAGCGTCTATCCCTATCCTATCGCTCAGTGATTTTGCGCACCTTTCTAAGCTAAATCAATGAACTGCCGTAAGACGTTTCCCTTAGAATAGTTTTATTTAGCATCATACAGGTCTTAGGGGGCAGTATATACATCCATGTGCCCGAAACAGAAAACATAGGTTGGAGAGCTTTATTTTTTTTACACATCGGCCTCATCGATTTTCGTTATTCCCGTCGTCATATTCTATTCGTCAACCAAATTCTATTACATCTATGTTATTGTATTGACGCTGATGTATACACCTACGCCTATTCTGCACGTCGTAACTAGCAGCAGCAAGTCGATCTCATAGCCCCACTTCTTCCCGTGTTGTTGTTATTCAGCAGACGGAGCTACAGCAACGCTGTCCTCCTCCTCCTCCTCCTTGGTACAGTTTCCGCTTCGCTTCGTTTTGCCTGTGCCATTACTGCTTTATTTTCAGTACGCCTAATGATTTTATAGTATTACCAGCATATTGACAAAAAACGAGATGATTGCTACAGCAAAATTCGGAACTTCGATATGAAATTAAACGTAATACATGCAGCAGAGAGTAGCAGATACGTCCATTGGTAAACGATAATGTTGCAAATAATTTCACAGAAAAATCATTTTGCAATATTTTGACGACAACTGCGAATGATCCGTACGTGAGTCGCAGGCTCCCGTGTTCTATGTAGCTTAGCAGAGAAACCGAAAATCGCAAAAGCGAACATTTGCCATTAATTTCGTTCCAGTTTTAGGTATGCACGATGTTCTGCTGGCAATATGCGAGGATAATGGAAGCCAATTAAGCATGCACAGGCGACATAGCTAGCTATCTGCTAATCCGCACAGTCGTCCCTCTAGAGCGGTTTTCAGAAACAACCTTAAAAACGTGCCGCCGTCGATAATGACAATGCATTACATATCTATACACTCACGGATACACAGACGTACGGAAAGCTTTTACACAAAGGCAAACTTCACGTCCATACGCAGAAGTCGTCGCTGTCGCTAAATAGCACCGCGGATTCATAATCAAAGCACATGCGCAAAAGGGGACCACTATCCTCTTACTGCAAGCGCTCATAAAATATACGAGTCTGCGGTTCTTCGCTCATTTTGCTCTCTACAAATTCAGTTCCATTTCTTGGTGTTCCCAATAATAATAATAACGATAATAACTGAAATAGGGGTATTGGGGTAATACTTCTGTTAAGTTCATTTTTGTTTAACCGAACCCTGAACACTTAGTATACCAGCTGCCTGATTGTTCAATTCACTGTTATTTCTCCTATCGCATATTATCTTGCTTATTGTTTTTATTTGCGCTGCTTACGTTGTTGCTGCTATTTCTGCTTTCTTGCTGCTAATAAATTTCATACACATATATATATATATGAATGTACCCCCCAACATGGCGCTAAACCCATAATTACTTGATCTGGTTGTTTATTTGTCCTGGCTTCGGTAGGTAGGATTCTAGTTCGTCACCGTTTTCCATTAACGAAGACGGCTCCGAGCACCGTCTTTTTGACACCAGCACCCCCGTGGTTAACCCCATGTTGTTTTATTATAATTATAATTTTTGTTACTTTTGTTTTGACACCGTGTCCTTCATTGAGTTTCGCTTCGCGAACAAAAATATTTATGTGAATTACGTCTTGTGTGTTTGATGCACAGATGAATTAATGAATGCGTTTTGTCCAGCCCTCCATACTACATATCTATCCCTAGCTGTTGGAAACCGATTTCTTCGAGCTCGTGTGTTTACTAATTACAGCGTCCCGATCTGTCCGTGTCCTCTTCACTTCCTTCTTTCATCTTGCTCTGTAAAGTTCAACTTTTTTCCCGGCCACTCTTCACGTACTGAACTTCGTTCTCAATGTTTTCCATTTTCACAATTTCGTCGTTCAACCAAATTTTCCTTCCCAAATCCCGTCCTCAACGATGATCGCCGCTTTGCGGTTTCGCTCGATCGCACGTTACCGCTTATTGTATTTCAATCATCGTTCCTTCCACTACATCGGCTTCAGATTCGTCTTAACGATACGGATGGTAGCCGGTATTGCGGCCTCCACGGCCCTGCTGCTTACCATAGCTGCCAGTTTGCTGCCATTGGTTGACTCCGTAGCCCCCCTGAGCTCCCCATCCGCCACCATAACCGTCGTAGCCTCCGCCGTAACCTCCGGCGTAGGCGTCGTACGCGCCGTATCCTCCACCATAACCAGCCCAGCCCTGGCTAGCGCCGTAGCCCCCGCGGCCTAAACCACCTCGACCTCGGCCCCCGCCGCGGCCACCTCGCATGCTAAATCCATTCCAGCCACCCCGGAATCCTACAAAAAAGATTAGAAAACAAAAATGGAGTATTCTGCGTGTGCATTTGTTTGTAACTTAAAGATTAGAAAACAAAAATGGAGTATTCTGCGTGTGCATTTGTTTGTAACTTAACTTCACGTTGCTATTGTATTTAACCAAACAATTGACAATTTTGGGAATCTATACTACTGAATTACCAGGGAATACTTGATCTGTAACGCTATAAATCCTTATATACACAGACAAGGGCGAATACAGCCGTTATTAACACACAATATTGTACATATACCATCATTGTTGACGCTGCGAGGTGTAGCCTTTTTCACATCACATTCCTTTCCGCCAATTATCTGTTTTGGCTTCTTGGCGGCAGCCTCGGCAGCAGCAACGGTTTCATACGTGACAAAAATGAAGCCTCGTCTGACATTCTTCTCCTTATCCATCGGCATTTCGAGATTCTCGATATTGCCGAATTGACCGAAGTGAGCACGAATGTCCTCCTCCGATGTTTCTGGCGGAAGACCACCACAGAAGACCTATCCACGTAAAAGAACAACAAACGTATAACACAGTCATGTAAAAAATTTTATACCTGGCAATTAACGGATTGCAAGGGATACCCTATTCTAATATAAAGTGAAAAGTCATTATGATTTGTGACTAAAGAGTTATGTAGTACAGCAATACATTCCATATATCGTCATTACTATTCATTACCTTGTTAGCACCAGGACGAGCCTTGGCTGGTTTTGGATCAATTTGTTTTCCCTTGACCGTGTGCGGTGACACAGCAATTGCTGCTTCAAGCGCCTCTTTCGTGGCGAACGTGATGAATCCGAAGCAGCGCGACTTGTTCGTCACCGGATTCATTTTGATCGTACATTGCTCTATTTCACCGTAGGTCATAAAATGCTCACGGAGATCAGCGTCCGTCGTGTCGAGGGAAAGACCACCGCAAAACAGCTTCCTGTAAAACCGTCCCGGAGAGCGGCGCGGTGTGCAATACGAATCAAGATGAAAATAGTGATGTATATTGATTTACATTAATACCAAACTCCCGGACACAATATGTACACACAGATGTTAGTCTATAAGACGTACAGTTACACTTCGCCAAGCGCAACTCAGATCATGCGGTCTACTATCGACCTACAGTATCGCATTTAAAACCTATTTTAGTAGCTTTATTCGTTATCTTCATATTTGACCAGTGGCAATCCGGTACGTGATTTTGCTTTAGCAACTTATTTCGTTAACTTGCGAAACAACAGCGCCACTGCACATTTGAAAATAAAAGGGACATAGGAATAGTGCGCTTACATTAGCTTATACGTAAATATATATACTGAAAAACGTGTTACTCAGGGGAGAGAGTTAAATAAAAAAACAAAGGTACCAATGTCCAACGTAGCAACGGGCAGCCGTTATACAAGTATAAAGTCTGTATGTGCGTGTGTTTTATCATCTGTATCTGCAAAGAGCCATGTTTTAGGATGTTAATAACGCGATTCGATAAAATCCATGACCATAATAATAATATCATTACAATATACTGTGACAAGACTCAAAAGGTTTTTGTAGTATTCGTGTATATTTACGAATAACAAATTCTAACATTCTCCTATTGTGTTATTGCCACAGTTAAATGGTAAACTGTACACCAGCATTTCAGTGCCGAGTCAGTCCAGAAAAGTCATTTTCTAAACGATCATTTTTAATGTGTTGCTGTGTAGATGTGTTTTTTAAAAATTTAAGACAACCCTAGCAATAGTATATTGCACGCCTACGCAGTCGATTCCGAAATGATCGGGTTAGCAGTACACTTTTCAAAAAACAAATAATTGACACGTATATTTTACGTAAGAACCGCATTTTTTACTTTAATGTCACGGTGAATCTAAAAGAAGATACTAGTTGAACGTATGTATCGTTTGTATATATTATCTAAAAGCCCTACTTATGTCCATCGATATTTCAACGCGTGTTTATTTTAGAACTTGTTAAATCTTCCATACAATCGGTAACGCGTCGTTTGACTCCATCATGCGATGTGGTAAAATAATAATAGCAAGTATGTTTAAAAAAGTTATTAAGTCAATAGTTACTATTATCTAAATTATATCGAAAATATAATGAAAATTATATATTGAAATTGATATTAATTTAACATCCATATATGCAAAATATAAATAAAAGCTTCACTCTCACGGAAGCATGATTTTCCTTGTACATGATTCTTAGCTGAATCAATTTTGAAAAACAATACCAACCGTTGCTATAATATAATCGGCCCGATCATTTTGGTGACGACTCGAGTAACTGACTTTATTACAATATTAAGCAAGCTAGATACGTAATACATCATGTCATTAGTTAGTGTCACCAGATCAGCCGTCTAAATATCTAGCCGAACTACAAAAAGTCGGTGTCTGTCTGTTTGTCGTACCCAAATCGATTTTTCCGAGTGGTCGGATTTTGTGGGTCGCTATATTTTCATCCTGGAAAGATCCGCGCAAAGCATCAAGCCAATTGGCCAAATTCTGTTCCTCACAAAGAGAAAAATTCGCTTTTCCGATAGAGCGTAAAGTTAATTTGGTTGGTTGTAAATCGATGGCAGCAATTTCTGTCTCATCTTTCAAGTTTTAGAACACGGCGGCCACCAGCATCGTCGGCACTCATCATCTGTGCGAAAATTGTGTTACGCGAACAAGAGTGCCCAATGTGTGTTGCATGACAAACTGGGTTTAAACTATTTGTGAAAGAAGCTACTACGTTATAACTATTAGGGAATAGTTGGCCGCTTAATGACGTTTCTTGTATTATAAATATAATTAATTAGCCCTTTACCTTTATACAGGTAAAATATAGTTTGTTTAGTAGCAAACCAGGCGTGGAGCAAAGCCCGCGATTGGAGCTCTAGAATGATCTAATTGTATGCATATCGTGTTTGATGTTGTGTTATGGATATTGAGATCAAAACTCAAACGCAATAATAGGCCTTTATTATTATTATTATTATTATTATTATCATTATTATTATTGTTCGTTTTAATTCCAGTTCATTTTAATTGTATAAAAATAGGATATGCTGTTCTTTTACATTCTTATTATAACAAATCTATTATAATTGTTACTTAAATTCTTCGCTCATCACACAGTTATTTTCATGTTTTCTTCTTTAGATCTTCTATCAGTTTTGTGTAGCTTTCAAGATGGCTGGTTCATGTTTGATGCCGAAAACGGTTGGATTGGTAGGTGAACAATACTTGATTATCGAGGGAGAGTACAAAGGAGATGGGGAACAAAACGAAAAGGGGGTTCCAACAGTAGTAGCTGTAGCACTGATGAGTGAGTTGTGAGACGTAGCTGACAAAGGTTGTTGCTGTAGTTGAACTTTTTTTTTAAAAAATCCGATGTGACAGGGAAGAGTGCTGAATAAAACACGGCAGTACGGCGATGTGAGTGGCACTGCTGCTCCGATTTTTTTTGTTTTTTAGTTTTCATAGCGACCGATCAATGGGTAATTAGATGGAAGATGAACTCTGATCCTATCACAGGCTATCTCTACTCAGTCTTGCTTGCTAGAGCTCATATCAACATGCGTAAGACGAGATCTATCATCAGCAAACAGGTTGAAATTCTATCAGAGTCCTAGAGATGATGATAGTTGGCATATTTAATATGCATAATGTTCTTCCTTACATTTATCACCCCCCACCAACAACTGGAATACTTCTGCCACAGGCTTCGTCACTGAGAATCTAGGCCGGCTTCGACCTTTGGCTCTAGAATAGCCTCTGTTCTTCTATTGAAGAGAGAAGATCGATCATCGATATTGAGAATGAATATAGAGAGAAAGATACGAACATGGAAGACGAAAATAATGACTTTAATTTCCGAAGTGATTTACCGATCGATTCTAATAATGAGACCTATCATTAAGCAAACTGATAGATTCACTGATCCAATAAGATATAAATATGGTTGGCATTTCATAGTCTATTCTTCAGTTATCTCCTTAGACCATCTAACAATTAGCACGCTTATCGTAAACTGCAATAACAAGCGTAACAGCATTTTCAATCGATCAGTCACCAATCAATCAATGAATCAATCATAAATCCATCATATAATCGGCTTTATCACTCGTGAGTAAAATCATATTCGTCATCAGCATCATGATCGTATCATATCGATCGCCAGTTCTGTCAAACCAACTTTACCATTGATCGCTCGGGCAGCATGCGGAGACGAGGACTGTTGTTGCTGTTGCAGCTGCTGCAGCTGCGCGCTGACGGCTGAACCAATGATCATCGCCACAGGGTGTGGCCCCCGAAATAATCGGCGGTGCTTGACCGATTCGGCCGTCGTCGATGCTGTGCGCTCGCCACACTGATCATCACGTCGACTCTTCAGATTCTGCGAAGCGCTTGTGGCGGCCCCTTTGCTACACGTCTCTTCCTGGCCCAAATCCGTTGCTGTTGGCCACTGTCAGCTGCTGTTCTTGCCTTTATCACATGTCGTGCGAACGTGCACTGTCGTATTCGACTCTAGGTTATCATCATGTCTACTTATGCATGTCCTAACACGTGCCTGATTTTGTGATTGCTGTGGGAATCTTATCTCTTTGCTGGTAACAATATTTAAGTGCTTATCGAGTAAGTAGTTTTTATCAGAATGCGATGTAAAAGAACTAGGAAAACAATTAGGCCCAGAACAACCTGTGTAGTAGGCAATCGTACTAACAATGGTTGCTGTATGATTTAGTTCAGTTAAATGTACACTTCTAGCTTATATAACGTATTGTTGGGATAGTGATAAAAATACAATATCGCTTTAGTCATATCTATAATAATAAGGTCTACTATATATGCATAGATCATAAGTCGTTGTGCATTTCATTTATATTTATTCATATTTATATTTTCCTATATTAGACGCTCAATGTTATTTATACGCTTCCATAGAGTAAAAATGCCTAATTATTATTTACCAATACGTACAAGCTAATGTTAATGTACACTAAGCGATCACTCATATACGATCTCACTCAAATACGGCACGCCAGCACAACTTACATGCTTAAAAAAGGTTCTGATGACAAGTGATGTTTGTATTATTGAAAATGACTATAATATATCTCGGTCAGTTTCACAATCGTTGCTGCCTAAAAAATATTTTCCCGCAAAAGGCAGCGGCATAAAAATGTCTCCTCCCTAAAGTAGACAGCCTTGTCAGGTTCGTAAAGCCACAAAACTTAATTGTTTGTCTGGAAAATATTTTGATTTGCAAATATAAATAAAAGCGAAGAGACCGACATTACATTTACCAAAACCGCTTAAGTATAGCTACTATAATATATACGCTGTGAAGAACCTAATACTGCGATATCATAGAAAATTTACATTCCAGTTAAAAATATCTGGCAATGAACCATAGCCAGATTGCAAAGCTACAAACGATGTACAAAGGCATAAGTCGGTCTCTAACTACTTTAATTTAACTGCGATCTACATGTAGTAGAAAGAATCGCACAATCCCTCTTGATGGTTCGATCGGCCGTTCGAGGATGCATTCATCCGCCATCAGACTAGTTTTTCTGCTAAAAAAAATTTGAATTTTGTCAAATCTGAAGAAAATTTGGTAGACACCGACGGGTAAGCAGGGCACATGCGTGCGGTTCAATACAAGGAGTCGTTTGAGACTGTTTCGTCGCACAAACAATGTATTAGTTTGTGCTTCTCGTATCAAGTTGTCAACGACTTCCTATACGCCGAAATAAATAGAAATCCCCAGTTTCACATTAACGCACGCACCCATGCAAAAAGACAGTCGCACTAATCAAAAGAAGGAGAGAACGTAGGTGTCACTCAAGTTGCAAACAAGCGTTCGAACGCGTGCGTTAGTGGTAGAAACTCGTACCAATATGCATCTCTCGCGGAGCGACGGCACTAGAAAAGTCGAACTTCAGGCGAGTTGATCTAGTTCGTTGTAACTTCTCCTGTAGTATTTATATTGCCTGGCAAACATTGTATCTATGCGCCCACCATAGCCATCAGTGGACATCTATTATATAATCAACTAACCTACAAAAAATAATGCTTCGGCATAGGACAGGTGTGACGGCGAATCATGGCATATCTGTCTTATACAACGGTAGGCTGCTGTTGCTGCTACCGCTCGCGGCCTCTAGTTCTCGGTGTTTTTGTGTGTCTATGTCCGTCCGTCCGTCTGTCTGTCTGTCTGTATGCCTGTATGTTAGCCCGTTCGCGCGCCTACGCCTTGAGCCATCACTGGTAATTCTAGCAGCGATCGTCAATCACTACGAGCGCCATCACTACCACCTCTAAAAGTTATCACGCAGTTTATTCGCTCCTTCGCTGCTACTGCTAAAATGCTCGCTTCCTCCGCAAATTGGTTTGTCGTCGTTGCTTCTCTAATGCTCTCGATGTAACACGCAGACCAGCAACCAGAAGCAGCACTACTCTATCGTAGACAAACGGCCGCAGCAGACGAGCACAAAGGCAAACAGTCACTCCAGGAGCGGTACGCGCATGTCGTGTATATGCTTATGCCTAGCTGCTGTTGCCCCCAACTAACAGCCCAGGGAACCACGCCGCCGCTGAAGCGGTTCACTGCAGGCGTCGACAGAAAAGCAGCAACAACAGAGGTCCGTTGGTGCTGCTATTGCTGTTTTGTTGTTGTACCGTACGCCTGTGCACCGCTCCTGCTCCGCTGTCGACTATATTATTATTGTTATTTTCAATATTACCGTGGTGCAGCAGTGGCGACAGGATCAGCGCTAAAGGTAACGCCACTAATAGTCCCGTTCCTGCGCGTGTTACTAACCAACGCCTGACTGACTGAGTGAGTGAGCGGTCAACGGCATGCAGGAAGCACAGGAAGAAGCAACAGCAGCATGAACCATCGCCGCCATCCCGGCGTTTAGACGCACCAAAGAAGCCCCACTGGCACGCGGCACAGTCAAGGAGCGAGCAGCAGCGCCATGGTGGCGGTTAGTGGCTGGCGTCTGTTTGTCCTGAGGGTGGCCGGCCAATCAGCCTGGAAGCTGGCGCATAAATTTATTCGGCGCAGGTACGGCTCGGCTGTGCTAGGAAAAATGTTAGCCCTACATTTTAAATATAAAGCTACTTTTAATTATTCGTAAGAAATAGATATACGTATCGAGAAAATACTATAATGAACCTTGCTTTTCGGCGGTTTGGCTGAAAAATAGCCGGCGATCGGCAATGGCGGTTGTGGCAATAAGCGCTTGGGCCGCAATGCGCACAAGGGGAACGATTTATCCCCCGAAACTCTGCGCCACGAGTACGGCGATTGGTTTAATGCAATGTACTTATTTCGTTGCGCATTCCTACACACATACATTTACGGCTACTACTTTTCTACATAAAACTAGGCACGCGTCGTTCAAACTCGCACATGAACAAAATGGACTCACCGTTCCTCAGCATCGGCATTCGTCGCGCCCGTGGATCCGTTGGTGCCCGAGTCGATAGTTCCATCGCCGTTGGTCGCCTCCATTTTGCTCTCCTCTTCCGAAGCCATTTGAGCCTCAACTTCAGACATTGTCTTGGCAATATTGGCGATTCTCGCTGCGCAGTGACTGTCACTCGACGACCGTCAAACAGAGATCAGATCGAAATCACTCGACTCCTGCACTCGACGATGAGAGTTAGAGGTAACGAAGGTCAGTCTGAATTGTCGTTAGTAGAAAGAAGGTGTTTGCCAGACGGACGAATTGTACGAAATTTTGAAATACACAACCACGAAATCTTCTTCTAGCTGTTGTAGTCGCCGGCGAGCAAACACACTTAGCAGTTGGCTACGAAGTCCACGAGCAGATCCCTAGTCATCTACCTTTACAGTCCCTAGCTTACCCTAGACCCATCCCTAGATGATGTGCCAAAACGAGCCCAGGCGCAGCCGCTCATTGGCTAGCTATTATTATCAGACGGGCGAGAGTGTGCGCGTGGCGGTGAGGGATCGTCCATCCCTAGGCTAATGTTTCACCAAGGAATGATTGTACCTAGAAAATGCCGGCAAGCCACCAGCGCCAGAGATTCCCTTCCCTCCCGCTACGGCGGACAGCTTACGGCGTCAGGGCAGCGCGGAAGAAAAATGAAGCGTTTTCGAAGTCACAGATGTTCTTTTTGTATGGGTTCGCTATCATTTAACAATATATGTTCATCGAATACAAGCCTTAATGTAAACCATGGTTATCAATAAGAATAAAAAGTAGGATACTATTAAGAATTCAAGTACATATGCTACAAAATTCAAGTAGCACGAAGAATTTCGAATTAGTGCTGTTCTCATGTATAAGGATGAGTCGATTACTCAAGCATCAATTTCGAAGAGCTTGAGTCAAACACCTCGTTGATCCGTTACTTATTGGGGATCAGCCATCAACCATCGAAAAATGTATGATACGCCATTATTAGCAACATTTTATATATTAAATAAGTTGTAGGCGATGCTTTAGGTTATCAGTGCTACTTAAAATTAAATTTTATTTGATGAAAATATTTGTAATGGCAGAGAACTCGAATCTAGAAATTTTGATGTGAATTCATGAGTGCAATCATGCGGGGTACACAAGCAAAAATCTAAATATGCATTGCACTTAATGTGCTATTATAAACATGGCAACGATAATGAATGAAGATGCGACAGTGGTTCAGCCCCATGCGAACTAGTTTAGCGAACGCTAAAAGCTTCAACGCAACTTCTTATATAAGACCAGAAGCAATTTACTTAAAAAAAATTTTTTTGAGATTCGAATATAAAGGAATTCATATGCACAGATCAGTTTGAACAGCTTTTTAGACTCGCATTGTATGATCTTTTAAGGTTTGAATAAACGTTCCTACATACATGTATATATACTGTATGCCGAAAAAACTGCCTGTATATGGTACCGTCACATCATTATTCTGTTATAAGGACCCTGGGAATGATAGTAATCCGTAATGCTGAATAGGATCAAAAACAATTCGAGTCGATTTTCTGATTCAGAGTTAACGTAGCTTTAACTGATCTTGTCAAGCTTTGAAACATGCATACAATTACAAAACAAATAATAGCTCTGTATACGCTTATTCAATTGAATCTTTAGAGTGCCGATAAAATTGCTTACTGTTTGTCGTCTGAGTACACACTATTAAAGCTATCGAATTTCTAATAAAGAATCTCGGCCATTTAGTTCAAAAGTATAGATTTCTTATAGGTGATCGATAAATCAAACAATCCTTAGGCGTTCCTAATTACTTTGCTTATGTTGAGCAGGTGCTTGTCATGGCGAGGCATGAATTAGCGGTCTAATTCCTTCAGTAAACGATTTATGTTTTCAACTTGAGTTCACTTGATGATCTCCACCCACTTTAATTTACACTCTAAATGCATACCATGGGATGCTGCTATCGCGTCCGGTGACAGTCGGTATGTCTATGCCGTCTTCTATCTTTCTAGGATGATCAGACTTTGAAACCGCATTTTGAGCTAGTGCGCAATCTCTTACATTTCGACAATGTCCAACATGAGCGAATTATGAAGAAATAAAGTCGCCAAGAATAAAGAAGAAATAAATAAATAAAAAATCGCGCTTTGGCATTCTAGTAGTCTTATTGGTTCTTGTTTGCCATAAAACAGCTTTCTACTTTCCGGAATGTCAAAAGAGTATATACAAGCAGAACAACTTTTAAAAAGTTGTTCTGCTTGTATTGTATTGCTCTCATTTGAACAATTTTGGAAAAATTAAAAGCAGTTATTAAACAAATGCAGAAAGCTCCTGTTAACGTACAAGGATTCTGAAGGACATTTGATACCTGAAAATCAGTGTAAGGGAAATAAATATATCTGAAGTCTTCTATAGAAAAATATTTTATCTATATATATATATATATATATATATATATATATATAGTGAAATACTCAACACAATGTTTTGCCGAATAAGTAAAACACGACATTTAGGTATTCATTAAGGAAACTATCAGAAATATTTTATGGTCAAAGCAGCTTCTAAAAGTCTAATGCGATAATCTACCTACCTTAGTCATATTAGACCACTAACAAAACAATCTTGAATTAAAAGGCTGCTTTGAACTTTAAGCCATTGAATTGCAGCATCTTGGGTTGGGGTTGAGTATATGACAATGAATCGTAACTTCGCTGCCTAAAAGTAACATAGCGCACGATGCGACAATCAAATTAACATCTTCTTAATTCTCCTTTGTAAGACAAAAAGAAAGAGGGAAGACTAAGCGTGAGTTGCGGAGAGTGACATCGGACTTTTGCCTGACTTGTATCTGATCATCCACATCTTTTAGCGGTTAACAAAATGACACCTTCTTACAATCGTTCAATACAAATTAGCTCATTGTTGCGTTCTAACTGTAAAAGCGTCTAGTCCTTGTATGAAGCAGAACGAATCACCTATGGCACGTAGAGTGTCCCAGCTAGCGTTGCAAGCAGCGACCTCAGTGTATGCGGTCAATTTGAACATTATCATCACTCTGACTTTTCGTATAAACGTCGCATTTGAAATCTGCGACGAATATAAGACCTCATATGTTGAGTATTTCGACCGCCAACTTGTCCACTTCTGTAACAAGTCCTATCGGAACCTTGATACCCGCCACATACACACGAAAAGTTGATGGTGTATCGGTTGTGCACTAAATCATACAGAAAGAACTTGAAATACTCGCCAAATTCGGCGGAATCTATAGTTTCAAAAACCTGTATACATATGTTGAGATGTTAAGATAGAAGTGAGTAACTACAATTAGGCTCTCCACAGACATAGTTTAATGCTCACGATGTACTGAAGGTCAGGTCAACTTACGAATATTTTACTCTACAGCTCTTCCTTAATACTTTTCCCCTACTTTATTATCGAGCCATCGTTGAAAATGACTTCGCGAATTAACTAATTAGTATATATAGTTGAGAATATAGGTTATCTAGAAGAATATCGCAGTTTTACTGAGAACTAACTTGATGTTAATTGAGGTGATAATTTGCTTGGAAAAAATGACGACATAATTATGAGAAAATTGTCTTCAAAAAAAGAACGTTTTCTGCTGATTTTTGTTAGCTTGAATTTTATTTTTTCAATCGATCCTGACGTTTAGTAATGTAAATAATTTCTATAGCTACTCAGCTTAGACCAAACACGAATTTCCTAGCATTTCCTCTTTCCTTTTACTACGTAGGTGATGTGAGCAAGTTGTTAGAAGCAGGATATTACAATTTTTACCTGTACTATCAGAAAATCTCAAAAAAGATTTTTATGATGACCATAGGCGTCGACTGGTTTAATTCTGCGTGAAATGTATGTATATGTATCATTATTCGTGCATGTAAATAGGAGGGATAGAATGCATGTAATGGACAAAATGAACGTTCGACATTTATTCGTAATCTTTCGGTAATAATGACAGGTTGTAGCATCTACTTGCTCCCTTTCCTCACAATGCCCATACAAGTTTTAATTTTTCGTCGCCTTATTTTGTAAATAAATTTACTCTCGTCTATAGATCTTCGATTCCTATAAAAAATATAACTTTTGTGGTTCAACTTGGATTCTGCCCAAATTTCCTTTATTCGTTTCTTCCTATTACACTTATGTTTATGAGAAATAGGCACTGCGTTAGATTGATTATTGAAATGTCCTTTGCCCGAGATCAGGCCAAGCAAACACGATTCACTCTGGATTAAATTTTCGTTCTTTATCTAACCACGTTGATGTATTTGTATACAATTTTCTAGCTGCTATTTGTACAAGCCCAAAACCATCTTCAAAGCCGTCTATTTCTAGCAAAGATATATTCGTCAATACTTAAAACAAATTACTTGCAGAAATACGAGCATTTCGGATGACTCGATTTTGCCTGCAATAACCTCAAAACAATTTTTCGATGTGATGCACTTCTGGCTGCACTCAGTGGGGCGCAGGGTGTGCGTATTAGCACTGTTACTGAAGTCTTAGTATTACTGTCCAAACAGCCGCAGATGATGTTAAGTAACTCAACAGAGGTCGGTAAACATAACATAATGATGATACTGTGTAGTATAATTGTCGTATTAGCAATAATATTTATTAATAAAAAAAACTTCTGAAGCATGTGCCATGCTAGACAAACGTCATAGCTGTCCTTGTTGATTTAATGCAGTAGTTATCAACACTACGAGCGAATGAGGGAAATTATACTGGTTCTCCGGATTTACGCGCTCAGTTTGTTTCAATGTATGAGGAGATGTCGATTTCGTCGGGAAGTTCCAGGATGCTGACATCAAATCGGTCCTGTACGTCATTCAGTGTCTTGGCGTCTTCACCATCGGACACAAACGTCACCGCAAGACCTTTAGTACCGAAACGACCAGCTCGGGCAACTCTGCAATACGGAAAAAAATGACACAAAATCATCGTCATTCTAATCTTCAAAACGAGAGCGGGGCAACTTGCATTTTAATAATTTACCTTTTAGACCTACGTTACAAAACCACTGGTTGATATACCCACAAAGAACAATTCTTAATATGTAAACTACGTTATTGAAGTGTATTCTAATATAAAATACTTTAACAAACTAAATATACTAGATTAGCATTGTTTAGATTTTATTGCATTGGTGGTTTAGTCATACCTGTGAAGGTACGTATCCGTATTCTCAGGCATGTCATAGTTGAAAACGATGTTTACACGTTCGATATCCATACCACGCCCAAACAAGTTGGTCGCAACGAGAATACGCTTTTGGAAGTCTTTGAATTGTTGATAGCGCGAAAGGCGCTCCTCTTGTGTCATCGCACGATGAATGGCGATCGCCGGGAAGTTCTGTTCGGCTAGCAGCTGCGAAAGCGCCATGCAACGTTGTACGCTCTTAACGAAGATCACGACCTGAAAGGTAAGATAGATAAATATAATTAATAAGTTAGATACGGACAATCGAAAGTGAATAACCAGTATAAGACTCGCTTAATATTTCTAGCATGACCCTATACATTTTCACACAATGGGACCTCAGAAGTTAGAAGGATCTTTATCGGTTAAATACCTCTAGTCCTAATAGAACTCACTTGGTTGAACTCGAGTACATCAAGAAGTTCAAACAGCTTGCGGTTTTTCTCGTTGTCCTTCAGCTTGACGTAATACTGTTGAAGGCCGTGAAGTGTGAGTTTTGCTTCATTGTCAACGTATACCTGCATGGCGTCCTGCATGAATTTCAGGCAGACAGGCCGAATTTCCTTAGACAACGTAGCTGAGAACATCATCACCTGCTTCTCGGTGGGCGTATTACGGTAGATTTCCTGAACGTCCCGTCGCATATCTGTCATACATACACAAATACGAAACAGATCAGCACAAACGTGTAACATATGGTTAGCATTGAAGGTGGACATCGATAGGGATGGGACCAGAATGGGCGAAAAGATATATACTTTTATAGTTTAACTTGTCACATATGGAGTTACGAATACTTCCGCTTAGGCGTGTAAATGAAACCAATAGGACACCACCGAAAAGATGAGCATCATAAATTCAACCCGATTTAGTAACAGCACCATTCGCACACAGTACTCTACGCGCACACACACACACCGAAACGCGATTCTCTTTAATTAGGGATTCTTTAGAAAAATAAACTAGAAACAGGTGGAACAGTCGTGTCTACTAGGTAAGAGAAACCAGGGCGAGAGGAGGGAATTGAGCTATTGTAATTGGATGTTCCGTGTGATAAACAAATTTCTTCGCCATAGAGAGTACATTGTAATAATATCAGTCAGTGAACGCGAGAAAGCGACTGAGGGTGGCCAGTACTCTGTAGTAGTTAGATAGTACACGAGTTGAGCCTCCATCCGAGAGAGATCGGGCGGCCGCCGCCGCTTTAGACTTCACTCTACTTCGTCTTCCTCCGACCCAACACACATCAGCCGGGCAGCAGCAGCAACACACAGCACGTTGACACCGAACATCTCGACGGGTCACAATCATCATCGGAGCCATCCTCGGCCTCCGGCGTAGTAACAGCACAGAGGGCGCAAGCATCACTTGCCACTTATGTACCTGTATTAAAGGACACGTGGAGTAATCGCAATGCAGCGAGAAGAACAATGTATATAGCTAGGCCCCCGGACACCCGACAGACTCTGCCAGCGAGCCATTCACCGCCAGCGTGCTAACATTATGGCACGCGCATTGCCTTATTCTCATTCATCAATTGATCGATCAGTAAAACATCAGCGCACATAATAGGGCACTTCTAGGACGAGCCTTTCTTGTGCAACACGCCCTTGAGACCATCGATAACTAGTCAGATCAGCTTGATGACAACAACTGATCGGAACAACTGTTCGGAAGCGACGCGGACCTTGCCCGAGGTCCACGATCCGAGGACGCGCGGAAGAGGCTAACAGTGGACGTTTTAGTGATGAAGGATCATGTGTGTAAAATAGGATTTTTTAATGTTTTTTTTTGAAGAGTCGATCAGCTGACTTGCATTCACTTCTCTCTAGCACACCATGGTATGGGTGATGCCGGAGTGCACTGCTGGAGGTAAGAGGGACATCAAATAATGTCAGCCAAACAGCTTGTCTGTTGATTCACTATTGAGGTTCTACGGGTTTCAAGTTTTGAGATCATTTGAGAACTTTGCTGCTGCTGATGTTGCTGCTTGTTTTGATTCAGATTTGATTTTGCTGTTGGTCAAAAAGTGTTCACGGTCAGAAGAGATGAAGGTAATATTTTTGTTTGTTTGTTTAGTTTCGAGCTCAAGGACGGTGTGTGCTGCACCACAGCGGTAGTATCGTTTCCGCGCAAGCTAGCTGATTGCTGTTGAATCTTGATTGCTCGTTGGCGAAAGGCTGTCATCAGCGGGGCTGCTACCCTGCCGCGACAGATAGAAACATGGACAGACGTGAATTACCTGAAAATAACAGCGAAAGCCAGATAGTCTTAATAAACACTGACAGGGTCTCATATATAAGTACGACTTGAGCCACGTACATAAAACACTAGAATTTTTGTAAACGCTTTTGATGTATGATCGAGTCTTTGGTAGGAAAAGCACAGAAAGATCTTGATTTAGAATGAACCATGCCGCCAAAGCAGGGGGTACGCTAGTGCGAAGTAGGCATACAACAAATACGGTGCATTTTATTATTCGTTTATCAATTACAAAAATGCATGTATGCCGGATGTGTATTACTAGTACCATATAAAAAATACGATAGAAAGAGAAAAACAAAAGAAATTTTCCTAGATGACACACACTTCTAAAAACAAGCGTTATGATGCAATATACACAGAACGTGCAGATTTGCATTAACAACTAACCGAGTGAGTCGAGCATCTTGTCGCACTCATCGAGCACAAAGTGCTTGATGTTCTTCAGCGAGAGTTTCTTGGTGTTGACAAGCGCGAGGATGCGTCCGGGGGTGCCGACTACGATGTGAGGACAAGCTGTCTTGAGGGTCTTCTCGTCGTTCGCAATGGCCAGACCTCCGAAGAATACCCCCACACGAACGCCGGTCATGTACTTCGAAAAGCGCTCGTACTCCTTCGAGATCTGAAACGCCAGCTCGCGTGTGTGGCACATGACCAACACCGACACCTAGCCAGGCCAAACGAGTAGATAATCGCCACAATATTACTGAATGAGGTATACTGCTAAACAAAGTGGGCTATGCTGCCGCGGTGAAATACGCTAGGTTTGTCGGTGGCATACTTTACTTAGTAAGTTAATGTGCTCTTTGCAATCCAAAGAGTTTGCTCATTGTCGGCAATAAAAAGTCTTAACTACGAACCTCGCCGTCGACAGGCTCAAGCTGTTGAAGAGTAGCAAGAACGAACACAGCCGTCTTGCCCATACCCGACTTGGCCTGGCACAATACATCCATACCAAGGATCGCCTGTGGAATACATTCATGTTGAACTGTAATACACACAAACACACACATTATGACAATAGTCGGTCATTAAGATAAATCAGCTGCAAAAGCGAACTAGTAAATCCGTAGTTGTTAACCATATCCTCGGTATATATATAATGTTTATACGTTGACCGTTATTATTACTACGCATAAATATAAACATAGCGAAACGTTTAACGAGCTACACAAGGCTACACCGCTAGGTAGGTTGAAAAAGGAAATGACAGAATCCTAACGAGGCTATCCCTGCTGGCATGGCGGGTCACCCTATAATATAATGGATCAGGGCTCAACAAGTTAACTCGCAAATCTGGTAGCCATTCCTGTAAGCTTTGGTTTGAAGTAATATTTGAATCAGTTCCAAAGCAAGCTCCAAACATGCGGGATCTTATATATGTAGATGAGAGCTCTACAGAACCGCGCAAATAAATACCTTAGTGGTGAAATCTTGTGTGCATAATACAACATCCTCAAAAAAATAATGTAAAGACGTCCGCCTGTTCTGCCTTAATACTTACCGGCCGAAGGATGTTCAAAGCCGCAATCTACTATAGCCCTAAGTAACTCCGGTTTAAGGAGGAAATCTCGAAAGCCTGATGAGTGAATTGATACGTAACCGCCAGCGGGCTTCTTTACTTCTTTGCCAGCCCCGGTATCCCCGACAACAGCGGCATCACCTGCCGCCGCCGCGGGCGTTTGAGTTGTAGTCTGCTCCTCCTCATCCTCGTAGTCGAGCAGATCGGTATCAGCCATTTTATTATGATTTATGTTAGTTCTGTAAAAAAAAAATGAATAAAGAAAAAAAATGATGTTTAAATGCAGAACCCAACCGGCATCATCGTATTGCGTCTACTCGAAATTATACGCGACGCGTATGCACCTGTAATTAGCGCAGAATGAAAACTGGAAAATGCTGGTCTGTCTTATTAAACAGTATACATAACTCTACCACAGAACATAACCAAATATGGCTTGGCTGATCGTAGATTGTTGTTAAACTTGGACAACAATTTTCAACACGCATGAACCTTTACTATCTTAACTACTTCGGATGTAAGTACTAATCTAAGAAATGTAATTTCTCAGCTGAAATTCCATAAAACTTATACGTTGGATAATAATAAACAATAACAAGTAGTTGCGCATGTTGCGCTAAGTACGCCAGACAGCAGCTTCAATAACAATAATGTTAAGCCTATTTACAACAAGCGTAAAAACGTCCTAACAATGGCACCTTACGATTAGCAAACAACAGCAGAAGACGAAATCAACTCTGAAGAAAATAGGCAATTTTGTTTTTTTCTGTAGAATGGCAGGTGTAGTGGTTTCCAGTTCGTCGATTCGGCAAGTGATACCAATAATTTATTGGTAAAATTCATTATACACTATTAGCTTATAAACATGTTTTGAGTTTTACGGGCCGTCTAGCTTTTAACCACCGCCTCACACGTCTGACTCTTGGCACGGAACAAATTGCACCTGGTTGCGTTCGGTTTCTAACCTAAACTATCTTGTGTCCTTCGTATATAGCTTTTAGCAAATGTGACCACTCGTTACATAGATTGTCCACTCAAGCCTAAATTCGCCGTACACTGTTCCCAATAACGTGCAAGCTTTGGCGCATCGAGCGAATTCTACAGGTCAGGCACTCCTGCGTGTCACAATTATGGCTCTGGCCACGAAATAGCTCATCAAATATAAGATCAGCAGATGAAATCTACAAGGTTTGTCGTTATCGGCTCAAATGGCGCCATTCCTATTATAGTGACAACGTAAAGCCGTTGTTTAATCCACCAGTTATTATGTACTCCAAACTTGGGTAGCATATTAAGGATTTGGATGAAATCAAACAAGATTATCTCCGTTAGAGTCTTATTCATTGCCAAGCGCCTAGTGGTTTCCTAATACCTAACATTGTCAACCATCGTTTTCTTTTGTGACTAGTTTGAGGTGCGGTTATTTAGTACACTATGCTTGTTGCGAACTTCAGCATATTTGAATCTGAAATTTTACATTAGTTCACCAGTTATCTAGATATAGTTCAAGCCATTGAGGGTTTCACTAGCCACAAATCAATGAAATACACATTAACGTCAATAAAATAACACTGATTTCAATGGATTACGTACCGGCTCCACAGGCGACGAAATGTAGCAGCACAAACAACGCTTGACGCGAAGAAAAACAAGCGGGCGGATGTATTTTGAATTCGAAACCACCAGTAACCACAAAGCTACGTGCCGAAAATGGCGCCAATTTCAAACGTATCAAGCTGGGCAGACCATCAAATTAAAAAAATTGATGAACAAGAGAGCATGTTCGTCATGGCAGTTGATAGTTCATGGATGGATTATGGTGATTCATAGAATTCATCATATTTCGACTTTTTTTGTAAAATCAAAAAGGTAGATGCTAGACAGTTGGCATCCTCATTAGGCCATGACAGCGAAACTGCCAAATATATATATAGCCTTTTGTTGATATTATATATGGTAAAATAGTTTTCAGAGACTTGACTTTCTATCGTCTCTCTATTTCAGTAGTTGCTATGCATCAAGACGCCATCGAGTCGATGGCCGGGTATTTGCATTACTGCTATTGTATGTTTATAAACACAACTTGGCTGTTTTAATGTGTGCGGCTTCGAGAGTTTGAGTTGGAAATGATGAAATGTTGCCTTATGTCGGCTTAGAAGATGCATGAAAGTAAGTTGTGCTTTTTGCCTTCATTAAATACCACGTGCTGACGGTGGCTAATAAGTAGGCGTAGTCGGTTGGGGAGCGCTGTCTAAAAATAAGAAACTGTAAATTTGACTTTGATTTCGTTAAAGTGTCAAGTGTTGCAAGTACGCAATCAAGGGAGTCCATTAAAGCGTTGTCTGCTGGTTACGTTCTGCAAGATGGCCTCGACCTACGCAAATACTCTGATGTCAAAAATTGACGATTTTAACTTTCCATTCTGCGATGATATCAACAAATATGAGAAAGTCACCAAGATCGGCCAAGGGACTTTCGGGTAAGCTAAACCTTTTACACTAGGTAATTAAATGATTTAGAAAGAATATAATAAAAACACAATGAATAAACCATGTTTTTCCATTCCAAAATCATCCGATTATTGTCTTGTAACGTAAGAAACGACGTTTCGTATACCGACTTTTTAATATTATACGTTCCTATTAACGGTCTTAGATAGTGTTTCCTGAATAGGGCAGGACATAGCCCTAAATAAATTTAGTAACTCGAGATTTGTTCTTTAATAGACGAAGACAAAAAAGCATAAAACTTACCCCCAAAATTTCCAGAGCTGAAACAGCCGATGTGAGTACCTACCTATACAGAAAATAAAAAAGCTTACTTGAGATTATTAAAATTATTAAAAAAAAATAAAACCTACAGTGATTATCATTAACGCCGGACATACATTCCATGAAATCCTTGTCAAGGAATCGATAAAAAATAGCATACTGTTTAGAAAAAAAATTAGGTGTATTCATTACAAGGAGTTAGTCATAATAATGGCATGGTCGCTTTGCAATGAAAAAAATTAAAAAATAGTTATTTAATTGTGGTGAAGAAAATGAGGCAGTTTTACTGCTATAATTTGTCTATCTTAAACAGACGCAACTTTTTATGTTTTTATGTTGCAAATGCGTTATAATGAACACTAATAAAAATTAGTAGAACGTGACGTTAGAAGCGACGTTAGAAAATTCGCCTTGATTACCTTGTAATTAAATGACTTCCAAAGCGTGATTAAATGTCAGTTCGCACGAAATTTTGTTATATGGATAAAATGTCAATTTGTACAGCATTTTGTTATGTAACTTTTAGCTCCTCAATTAAATTTAAAAATTTCTTTAGTTAGCTAACCAAGGAATTTATAAGAATTTTAATGCAGAATTGTACTATTAGCCTTGGCTCGCAAAAGAGCTCTAAAAAGTCAACAACTTCCCTAGGACCTTATTTGCATTTTCCGAAATGGGCGTTAGGTGGATCTGCGAATCTATATACTGAGCTCTTCATCTTTTTTTTTTTCAATCGTTAATAATACTGTTGTCTTAAACGTACAATATTCTAAAAAGTGTGCTTTGATTTTAGGGAGGTGTTTAAGGCAAAGCATCGCCAAACAAAGAAATTGGTCGCTTTAAAAAAAGTTTTAATGGATAATGAGAAAGAGGGGTTTCCCATAACGGCACTTCGGGAAATCCGTATTCTACAGCTACTTAAAAATGAAAATGTAGTCAATCTCATTGAGATATGCCGTACCAAAGGTAAGCAGTAGTATACATCTTTTTTGCTAGCAGATTTGAAGGTTCATCAAAATCTGAACTTTTAGATCTAAGACTTTATGTTCTCGCAGTTACCAGAAAACTGGGTAAACTGCCTATATGTACGATAGAAGATCCAAAAAGATTTTTTAATAGACCTTTTGTTTTGGGGTTTTGGTGAAACGCTGTAAATCACATATGAAAACGCTTGCTAATTAAAACCGTCCTTGTTAAAAAAATGTTTCAGAGACTTTATACGATGCTATTTTTAGATGACATTTTAGATGAAACAGATTACTTGTACTATTTCTTCGCATTCATTTGTTAGTCTGTCATTAATTTAGCAAAGAAAGATAAATGAATGTTAAGCGGCATTATGGTAACTGCCTCTCATTACAGCGAGTTCGGCGAATCAGTGTAAAGCGACCTTCTATCTTGTGTTCGATTTCTGCGAGCATGATCTGGCCGGACTATTAAGCAACGTTAACGTGAAATTCTCTCCCGGAGAAATAAAAAAGGTAATAAAAAAAATGGATTTGACGACGCTCAAGAAGGACTTGTATTTTTAATCAAATCAGTGGGTTATTTTTGGGCTTCGTAACCATTAAGTAAATATCCATATTCCTATGTGTCTTTGTGCGCGTGTTTTCGGGTTTCGGATGACGAATAACCAGGTGATGCAACAGCTGCTCAATGGATTATACTTTATCCATGAAAACAAAATCCTTCATAGAGATATGAAAGCGGCAAATATCCTTATCACGAAGAATGGTGTTCTTAAACTTGCCGATTTTGGTCTCGCACGAGCGTTTAGTCCACCAAAAAAGGACATGCCGAATCGGTAAGTATGATTAAATATCATAAATTTACCTAACTAACAAAAAACGCAAAATTGTCTACCTAAACTTGGCCTTGTTTTTCTCCATCTCAAGCAACTTTAAAGGAACACAATACTTTACGTACTGTAATAATAACATTAATGTTACTGTTGAAACATTTTGCCGTTCCAGCTATACCAACCGTGTTGTGACGCTATGGTACCGTCCTCCGGAACTTCTTCTCGGAGAACGCAATTATACAGCCGCTGTTGATATGTGGGGAGCGGGATGCATTATGGCTGAGCTGTGGACACGAACACCGATTATGCAGGGGTCTACAGAGCAATCTCAACTCACTCTTATTGTGCAGTTGTGTGGGTCCATCACTACCAAGGTAAGAGAGACAAGATCGATAATTTTAAGTTCTTTTTTTACGGTGCTTTAGTTGTTCGAATTCGAACATGAGAACTAATGTGCACATTGCGATTAAAAGTCGTTTTATATTGCCAACCAAAAAAGATGATAGATCATGTGATTCCATGGACTGAACAAAAATAATTTTCTGTGTTCACATAGATGTAGCGTTTATACAGTTAAATATAATCATACGGTTTTACGCATCCCCCCATAAATCGTGTATTTATTGTAAGTAAAGCGTATTAATGTAATGCACTTAATTGACGTTTTTGGCGCTTATGATTTGTTAACTTAGGCGTGGCCAAATGTCGACAAGTTGGACCTATATCATAAAATGGTGTTGCCGAAGGACCAGAAACGAAAAGTTCGTCAACGCCTCTCGATGTATATCAAAGATCAACTCGCGTTGGATTTAGTAGACAAACTGCTGACGTTAGATCCCGCAGAACGAATAGATGCAGACAATGCTCTTAATCATGACTTCTTTTGGACTGATCCTATGCCCTGTAAGAAACGACAAAAACAGTGTCAATTGTATGTGATTGAGAGTATAGTCTCACCGTTATGATTAGTTTCATACCTCAGACTAACACATAACAAAAATATTTGGATATAAATGCATGGGGTGCTGGAATTTGTTGTTCTGTTTTGGAAGCTGAAATTGTTTCGTAGTGCCGAAACAACGGAAGTTGTGAGTCTTTAATACGTTTACTTAGCGTTATGTGACAGTTTAAGGCAGTTGACAACACGCAACTTCCAAAACGTGCATTCAGATTATATGGGGCCTTAGTACAAAAATTTCAAAACCACATCATAATTACGAAAACGACAAATAGCACAGTGCGGTTCCCTTATTCTTAGCTGCGTTCGCTGTTTGCCCCGATATCTTTACAGCCGACCTCGGCAAGATGTTATCACAGCACGACAAGTCAATGTTCGAGTTTCTGGCTCAAAGTCGACGGCGTCAACAGATGGCTCAACCGCAACATGGCGGGCATCCACAGCATCATCAACGGCATCACACGGGAGGACAACAAGGTCAAACTAACAACAACAACAATAACAATGATGGACAGTATCACGACCGTGTCTTTTAGAAGAGAAATCACAAAAAAATTAGTAAACAAACACAGCATTAGGTGTCGGTCTTCAGGAATTTACCTGGAGCTCACATCGGTTAAATGTTCGCGAATTTGAATTTGATCGGCGAGACGTTTAGTCTAGGAACGAGTTCATAGCAATTTATGAGGCATTATAACTAGAGACGTGGATTGATTTTAATAACTAAATGTTTTCATATGCAGACGTATATAGGGCTGAGCTTTGAGAGAAAATGTAAAGAAATGTAGGGATGTACATTTTCTTAATCTATGTAGATATTCCTTCGAACTTAATGGACTGTTCTTGCTACATTATTGTTAAATGTACCTCTATATATAATGACTATAATGCAAAAGAAACTGTGAAGCGCTTTTCGAAAAAATAAAAAGATTTACCTCTTATGATTAAGGGATTGTTATGTACGCGGGATGGTAACTCACAGTGATTTAATTATACTGATTTTTACTTTTGTAACAGAAAAGTAGATTATCATTTCATGATTGCTAACATTAACCTTCCAAGTTCTATCGGATTCGTAGTAACGACATGAACGACCGGCTCTGGTGACCTATTTCGTCGAATTCCGACTATGCAGACAATCACTTCATCCAAGCAAAAAGCGCTTCATTTATCCAAACGAACATGATCATATACCAACACCGTACACCACGGATAATTGCTAGTCTGAAATACAGGTTACATGCTGTTAAGAGTAAGAGTAAAAGGCGGAGAAAGGAAGAAAGACCGAGAGAATGTTAAAAAATGAATTGGGAAAATGCTAAAAAAAGAATTACGATTAACGAGGCTTTCCGGACAAAGTGTACATATATGTCCTCATATATATAGACGCTGTGTACTAATAATGTCACATACTACAGTGCTCAATTAATGTAAAGGTGATATAGGATTGCATTGTAACAATCCTGCTCTTTCAGATTGGCTGTGTAACAGAAGAAAATTCCATTATGTGCACGAAGATTATGTGGTCTAAATGCTTATCAGTTCATAATGACACAATAGAAAATAATAAAAAAGCTAATATCTCATTTGCTGTCTATATAGCAAACAGACACTGTTCACGTGAAGTATTTCGTGCTAAGACGCAGTGTAAGGTTCTGGCAAGCAAAATAAATCTTGAATTTATATCTATTTTTATTATTATTAGTGCTTCTAATATAAAGTACAAATTATGCTCTGCTTTGCTGATATGCGTGTGATGTAAATAAATGCGTGTGATATATATTGGTGAGTTTACAGAAGAGAATGTTTCTTCTAGTAATAAATATGGTCATTTTTGCTATTAGAGTGCTCAAGGCAAGAGTAAAGATGGTATTTTAAGATGTTTATAAAAATATTTCAAAATAGTTCAAAACAGCTAGTTGTATAGTCATATACTCATATAATATATAGTCTTAGAATAGAAAATTCCTGCGACGTTAAAATAAATATGTGAATCTGTCTAATTATATGTGTTCAAATTCGGAAAAAAAATTCAAGAAACTTACTTATAATCTCCAAACGGCTATTTTGTACAAAACCTACCGCTACAAAAAAAACCTCTTTTAAATTTGAAGACTGAAAGCGACACATAGTATCTTCACTTGATATTGGAAAAATTTCAAACAGCACATTAAGATTAGGTCTAGCCGGTTGAGTAGGCTTGAAGCCCTAGGTCTTCTACCTCAGAATTCGTGAGCTTGTATTACAAATTGGACTGCTATATTCCATAAATTACAAGATGAGTGTAGCCATATTGAGCACGATTTTCTTAAGATAACTGTCATACTTAGCTTAATAAATTTCTTTGCGACAAACCTGTAGTTACTTCACTGCTGGCATACACAACTGTTTTGTTATAATACCATAATTTGCCTACATAGAATTATTTCTGTTGTCTTACTTTATCTGATCATACCTGCAGTGAAACGTGATATATTGTGTAAGCAGTTTTAAGCATCGCGTCAGAGGCGTGCAATTTCGCGTAACGCCAGAGAAACTCATTTTCAACAACTGATTTTACTAATGACTGAGAGCTCCTCAACAATAACTAAGTTAATAATGTATGTTACGAGCATCTATCAGCGATACTTGCATCTGTCAAATTCCGTGTTCAATGACTCAGACGGAAACCTGACATCTAGTATTTGTAGCAGAAAGAGGATTATTCGATTTATTCCTGATACATTAAATTGAGTAAATCCACATCTACTAAGCAACACCTTGAGTATTAGGAACTTCAGAATCATTCCTCCCAAATCTTTGGGCAGCGCGATTTCTTGAACTACACTCGAGGGTAGTCGAACGAGCCTGCCGGCCCTTCTTCGCGATTAACATCTACACCTGCATAGCTCGCATTCCAAAGTTCTTTACACGGAATATGATGTCAGGAGCAGTACTCTTCTTCTCGTGATAGCTGTGATGTATACGGTAGAGTAGGGCTCAAACAGAACCTGACAGAAGATAGAAATATTCAGGTATTCCACATATTTTACTTTTTACTGTTTATTCTGTTTCCCTTATTGTTGACCGCATTTGACAATGGCGTTACCGGCCAAAGTTTTCCTTCTTATTTTGAACGTTATTTGCTATCAGTTGTACAAGACTAAAAGTACGAATAAATTAACAATGAGTACATGATCTAAAGATCGAAGTCAAATAGTTACGTCTGTGTTAAGCTTTCAATGCCGGAATCAGACGTTGCTTATGTATTATTTAGTTTTAATTAACTCGATAGAAGTTCCCGACTTTTTGCGCTTATCGACAGCCTCCACATTTCTTAGCAGTCCCGCTTTCACTACTTAGTGCATGTTCTACATAATATGGACCACTGTTCTCACCCAATAAACACAACACGCGTTTTTTCATAATAATATCTTGTCTAATTTATTATCATCCTTTTCCATCCAGTGAATGAATAATGCGAGTAGCAAAAAACTTTCGAACTATTTTCCATTGTTGTCTCTTCGTGTATTGCTAACACCAGCTTACCCGTAATTGACAACGACCAATATTCAGTAAGAGAATCATTATCTGTTACTTTGTTTTTATAATTTAAATTACATAATAACAGGGATCAAATGACTACGAGAGTAGACGGAAAAACTGTTACATGACTTAAAAATTAAGCGATTGTCAATTTTTAATAAAGTCCCTTACTGTAACTTTTACGTTTCCAACTGTTAATAATAACTGTGTGATCAGATTGTAAAAAAGCTACGTTAATTATAATGTTTAATACTATGAACAAACACATTTTTCTGCACATATATTAATATCAATAGGTAGAATATTTAATTAAAAAAGTTTTACCCGAAAATATATGACTGGTAGGGATTGTGAACTGAGCGCGTACGTATATGGCGTATTCGTATGTTTTGATCGTACTGCTGCTTCTTTTTTTTGTGTACACATCCATGTGTTTGTAATGACTTGGATAAACCAGCTGCCCAAGCTATCGTATTATTTCAACATGCTTCGATGATACTATTTCGAGCGCCCCCCGCTTTTAGTATTTTTTATTAACATTTTTTAGATAATTCAGGTTCGAGTCAACAGATAATAGGGTTCGATAACGCACTCAACCATTACTTTTCTTCCCATTACATATAGTGTGTCCCCTGTGCAGCCTCTATCAGAGGCAGTAATTGACAATCAATAATTTTTGTTCTAATGAACTCAGGCTACGCGCGTAGTTATAAATGTAGCGTAACTACTCTAGCATTTCTCCTTGCACGACATCCAAATAACATTCGTTTCATTCATCATATACTTTTTCCATGACCAAACACATTAAACAACGGTTAGGATAGGAAGCACGAAATAACTATAATAACTGTAATCTTGATCCATCGCTCCGTCCCCTACGCATGGCCAGCGTACGTCATTGCATTGCTGTTTTTCTTCATAATTATATGCATTAACTTTAATTTTATCACTCATCACATTCATACCCCACTAATGAAGTAGTCTCCATTTTTCAGGATTTTAAAATCCCGTGCGGCTGCTATCCACCAGCTTAAGAGGCTTGATGTGCACTACCAATGCACTTCATGTTCCTATCCAGTTATCCATAATAATTTTATTACAATTATAATAACCACGTCATTTTTGTTGATTATGACATCAGCACAACAGCGAGACTCTTTCACACTGATGGTGCCCACCTATGCGTTTTTCGGTTTCGTTAATCAGGTTAAGTATTGCTTGCTGCTCATCCTGCTGAATTGCGTCGGCACTAACGCGTAAGCATAAAAATCGTTTGCTTCTGTCTCCATAGGATTTAGAACTCTCCTCGAGACGTACTACTTTCTGTGCTCGTATGAAAGGAAGACGCCGGAGATTGTTCTCTGTGGAGCGACGATGCGGTTGATCCTTCTATCGAAGAGCTTGTTAGCGGCAAGTGATTACCCCATTGAGCTATAACGTTCTTGAGCTGTCTGAATACCGTCTGCATGTTGTCGAGGCCGCCGACGGTCCGGTCGACCAAGCGGCTGACCTCTTCCAACTGACGTCGATGCCGAACCTTTCGTTGTGATGGGGACAAAGAACCAGACGAATCAGGTTAATTTTGCATATTTGAAAGTGCAACTTGGGAGGGCATCATTAATAACAGATATTTTTTGAGTGCAGTAAAGCAACATTACTATTTGCTAACGCCAAGCCTCAACAAGCCAATCTATGGCAAGGAACAGACCTGGCTTTGTTCGTATGCTTTCTTCCACTGCTCGATCGTAGTTGGCGGACGATTACTGAAATCAGTCGGTTCTAAGGTATCACCCTGATCATTGTGTGACCAGTATGAATACAACACATAGCCGTTGATGGTGAGCAGAACTGCAATGACTACAGTCAACACCTTGAGAAGCATCGTCGGGTCAATCCATTGACTAACCCACCTAGTGGGCCACGTAGCAACATCTGGTCCGATAATTTTCCTGTCGTTGCACCTGGCCGAAACACCGCTTTGTCTCGAGGGGAAGGCGGGTGATATCGATGGAGGGGTTTGCACGTCTGAATCAACAGAAAAAAGCATGCCATTACTAAGTGAACTGTGCACAATGAGACGAAGACTGTCGTACTAATGGTTTGATCCATCACTGAGTCCTTTTTGTATCCCGAGCAACTTAAAACTCACCAAATAGGTTTTTTTTTTAGGAAATGTGTGATCTGGTATGCATCGAGTGAAAAAGCACTTACCTAAGGTCAGGGGGGGCGGAATTCGTCCGCTATCGCTAACGAGTCTCTCCACTTCTTTGTCCAAAGCTTTCTGAAGGTCGGCCACATACTCAGTAACTCCCTGATGCATGTTCTTTTCAATCATACTTTTAATAAATCCCCAAGGTGGTTTACGGAAGTTGATCTGCGCGAACACTTGTAATCGGCAACGGTTCTCGCCTTCACACCGTAAACAATAATGCTGCTGCACCACAAATGCGTCCGCGTAGGGAATTCCCTGATTGGAAACCTATGTAGTCACACAGTTAATCATTAATAATAAGATAACACTAGGATCAAGCCAAACCCCAAAGAGGTTTTTCACAAATGGCCTTTCGGTTCTTAATAAGTACGATCCTTTGATTTCATTTAACCTTACGTTTACCAATCGATAGCAAAAATACGTCGTTGAATACTCGGTACGTATACTTTAACTTTATGCATATACAAGTGGATAGGTATCGAATGCATTTCATAGGGTGTATTCATCGGTTTGAAGAGCTTCAGGCACGCAGGTATATGCATCCGCTCATATATTATACTAACTTCGGCTTGAATAGAGTACATCTTGCCGGGCTTAGACTTCCGATGTAAACTCTGCGTTTCGAAAGAAGTACAACTTTTGGCCATGGCGTGGTTCAAGGTGACGGTATATGTAAGGTTTCTTTTTTGTTTGCATTGGCCACCTCCAGGGGAATTCGGTGCGTTACCACCTTTGTCAGATCCTGTTTCTCCGCCTCCTGGGACCTGCTTATCCTCGAGTCGCTCCCAGTTGCCAATGGTCATATTTGAAGTTTTGCGACCTGCTTGTAGATCTTGATAAAACTCAGATGCTAAGCATTAAAAATGAAAGAATAAACAAAAAGAATTAAGGTCAATGCTTTCTATCAAATGCAAAATAAAAAACATGATAAGTCGCCGAATACAGAAAAAGCGGACATCATTTACATAGCTAAGGTAACGAGTGATGTAATAATGATAACATTCCCATTGCGGATTCATCACGAACGGTTTCTGGGGTTAGCTGGGAAGATATAATTATGATATGAAACACCGACGTTCGAACGCACACCAGCCTTAATAGTAGCATTATATTGTTGACTGAGACTTCGACAGAGCATATAATTATAGCCATTTTTAGTTGTTTTTAAGCGGCACTTTCTGAACAATGTTTCTGTCACATATAGTCTAATATACAGTAGCGTAGTAACATACCGGTAAATATGCATGTGAACAGGTGATCAATGTCCATAGCAAATGACTTGTCCAGGTACTGCGTCATACCGTCGTGACTCTCAGGACACTCTAGTATTTCAGAGTCTTTGTCAGGCGAGCCTCCGTCTTCATCCAATTCTTCAGCAGAGGACGCTGAAGACTTGGCATCTTCCGATACGACGGCTGAAGACGTACCTGACGTCTTCGCAGTAGTAACATTAGCCAAAGGTCGAAGCGATGGTGAATCGGGTTGAGCTATTTCACTTTCATCTATCGGAATCTGCCGCCATTGAATAAATTGTACACCACAGGGAACAGCAAACACCAACATTGTAATCTAGTAACATCTATCGTACAGTTCTAATGGCAGATTTCAATTATGTTTTGGTAAAACTGATCAGATTGATAACCGCGCGGTTGACCAATATGGTAGATGGCGGGGGGGAGATCCAGCTCTAATATATAATAACCTACACATGCTAACAACCACAAGTTGTTAACATATGCAGTAAGTGGTTTGTGGTTAAACCGAGCGTGTCCCAATGAGCGCAAACGAATGGGCTAGCATCGCAAGTATTTTCAGTGAAGGCCTCACGTTACGTTAATTAATAATATAATAAAATAATCTACCCAAAGCCATATACTGGATTATAATTTAATATTGTACTAATACTATATGCCGATAAACAACGCCTCTCCTTTGCGATGACAAATATCTGACTCGTGTCACAGTGCTATTTAATCGCAAATCCACCGTCATCACTCGTGGAATTGAAGTAAAGAGACTTGATAATGCCTTTTTCATATATTTCATATTCTTCTTATATCGACATATTTGTCCTTTAGTGAACGAAATCTACAAAGTGATTTTTCTGCCTTTAGCTGATGATCATGTCATTGTAGGCATATTGTGTGTCAACTTCAGCAAATTGAAAGCAAAGACAGAACTCAGCTTAAAATATTTTCGGGTTATATTTAATCATATTTTCTTCAAAATACACGATGCACTTAAAGTTACGCACTTTTAATGAAGTAAACATAGTGATTCGTTCTTAGCGGAGAAGTGGATTATTCATAAAAGCAATTGCCGAAATCTGCTCTTTAAAACATTGACTAACTTAAATAAATATTAGATGAATATTGGAGTTTCATTAGGAAGAATTATAACGAATGCGCTCCTACTAGAATAATCGAGAGACACCAGAATCTTTAAAGCAGAAATAGCCTTGTAGTCTTCTTTGTAGTCGTCAAAAAATTCTTAGGTACCCTAATACCTACTTCATATAAAGCCGGTTCATTTGAGCCAGAACCATATTGTCTTCCCAAAAGCCCAGTCTGCAAAAACCACCCATATAATATCACACCTACAAAACCTACGGATATCTCGCTACGAAAATTTAACGATTATATTAGGCTGAACTAACTAGATAGTACAAGGGTTTATCTACTAACCTCTGCAAGGTTTTTTACGTCGATGGCCTTAACATTATTGAGATCATCAGGAGCGATGTAGTCCATTTCATCATCCGTACTTAAGCCTAGCTCATCGCCGTACCTGTGGTGCACCTGTGAATTGTCACGGTTGACACCAACATCGACAAGGTGATCATTGGACGCATCATAAATCCATGGGAGATCCACACCCTTCAGCATCATAAATCTTTGCATTTTCCGCCCGGTTATTTTGACCATTTTAAGAAATTTTAAGTAAGAAACACGAATAGTTTGCGATCCGCGTATTCGGTCATCCTTACGTTTTTTCGCTTGAATGGAATTCTGGTGCCTTTTCTGTTTATGTTCGGGCTGTTTTTTCTCTTTTTTTATCATATCGTTTATCCTGCCTGAAAACCTTGTTAATGGCGACGTACCATTTTCGCGATTTGAACAAGCTTTGACTGTTTGCGCTTTAAACGATGTTTTAGGTTCTGTCTCCGTGCTTTCACTTTGCTCACTACGTCCTAGACAGTAGTCCTCGCGTGGAAAGGCACATTGTCAATCAATGCGTCGCCAACCAATAATTTTTAAGGTATCTATCGTAGCACGAAGAGCACTTGAATTTGTTGTTGACATATGCATCGATGAACAATTAAGTACCACAAAGTTTATGGGAACGCGCAACGTCCGACTAGCGGAGCTTTTACCAAAAACGGGACATTGATTTAGGGCAAACCCACTGTGGAATATATTCATAATCAACACTTCATTCCCAACCTACTGTGCTCCTCTGCTGTGGTACATATTGATCTATATTTTGATATAAAATGTATCCAAATTGCTTCGGGGCAGTTCTCACATCACAAAAAACAAGTTCACTAGCAGAAGAAGCAGCTATACGAAAGTAATTTCATGTTCCTGGGTCTCGAAAAGACATTGGCCTTCTAACATACAGCGACTGAGCACAGACTCACACAGGCGCTTCTCTAAGCAGCCGTAGGGTAAGTTAGGGATACAATAGCTAAGTCACACAAATACCTTGTCTCGCACATATGGATCTGCTTTAAGCGAAGGTCGTCACCAATGAGAAGCTGTTAGGAGGTTTTATAATCAGTATTGAGTTGTGGTCGAGCACCGCAGAAAGCATCGACCGCAGAGATAATACAATATGTGTATACTATGCCCGTTGCCCTTTAATGTTACGAGAGTCGACGGAATGGTTGTAATGAAAAAAAAAAAACGCACAAGAGATTTGGTCTACGATCAAGCAGCAGAATGGTTCTAGGAGTCGTAAATAAGCATTCCTTATTTTACGATGCAATCAGCAGACTGCGTTGCTTTTAGATAAAGGGTAAGTCTTAACTATAAAAACAGTTGATGTTCTGAATATCCATGAATGTGTACTTTATACATAGACCAGAGCGCACAGAAAGAAGTATAGCATTGACAGATGTCTATCGCATATAACGTATTTGTCTCTATTTGTAAATACACTTTTAAATAATTTTTATTTAAGAATCAGGCAGCTAAAGTCAGCCGATTCGGGAGATTACCGCTGCAGGTTAAAGTCTCTCAGTAGGGCATATATCCTAATAAATAAGACATAGGAAGGATGAAATAAAACGGACTCCAAGATGGACTCGAAACTACTAGTAATAGATGGCAATCAACACAATTGCAGTAAACGTGGCAACTGATGACAGTCAGGTCAAAAGAAGTTAATATATAGATTCATAGTTTTCAGTAGAATATATACAAATACGATACAACGGTAAGCAACGATCAATGCAAAAGTACGTTATGACTGTAAATGAAGAATAGAATGATGAGTGAGATAATGGCCTGATTCATGATTAATCTGCTGATGTTGGTCGTGTATCACAATTGAAAGTCACGTCTTGCTAGTTTTACTTACCAAACGCCAACATTCTCTGTTGCTCATCGGCTGTGCAAGAAGGGCATTCTGCCAAATGCGGAATAACATTAGATAGGTTTTATCACGGGCCGCGAACGATGTAAAGAAGTACCTCTCGTTTTCCGTCTGGCAGACGATAGCATTGGGGATGACCTGAAATGTCGCCAATCAGCAACAACAACAGTACAACAATGGCGTCCAACGAAATCTAAACACGTATGCATACAATGCACACCTTCGTGCAGATCAATTAGGTATTTTGTCTACTCCGGCATTAAACAGCATATAAAGGTTGTCAGGTACTACGATTACCTGTGTGCCTATAGCAGCTATCCCAAGTTATTTAGTTTTACTTATTAAGTATTTAGGGATAGAACTCTGGGCCAGAGAAGATGTTGAGCATTGTTTTTTATATGTTGAATATACTTACCATATGGCAGATATCGGATAATCCACGTAAATACAATCGTATCCAAATAATCTCAGAGTGTAACTGTATAATTACTAAAATCTTCTAACTGCCAGTGTACATGGTTTTATGGTACTGCTTGGAAGAAATATTATACACTGGACCATTTTTCACTGTTGTATGTTGGGCGTTGATTATTGGCATAGGCGATTTTAGCTAAGCCAGCTATTTATTTAAGGCATTTGTCTAAAAGGTGAATGTTTTGAATTTTATAACTTGTGCCTACGTTAAGCATTGCTTTAGATAAAACAAAACATATGTTTAACATCTCAAGTGGACAGTTAACGTTATTCAGGCATCGTGAATATTAACCAAAAACAATCCGTGTCTTTGTTATTGCTATGTAACGACTACAATATAATAGACAACATCAGTCACTTTCGAATAAGCTTTTTTGCCTGACTAATCACATTATTGAACTACAGTATGACCACAGGAAGAACGAGGCCTGTTTAAAAGGAGAGTAATAGTACCATCAAGATCTATTAAAGGTGGCTGCCTCCTTCACCTTATTGCGTATACGACCAAGGTAGACCTAACATTCGGAACAAAGCGTATAATGCGTCATTTAGCTCAGATATTTGGGAATCTGAAAATGTCTTTCCGCTCATAATAAATCGATAACTTTACAACAAGGATATTCCGTTTCGATTGATTTATGTGCTGCTGGCGGCCGTTTGGTTTCTCGTACCTAGCTAATAGATTAATTAAGGCTCATCAATTTGTGGTGAAAAGACGCAACTACGATGCTGGTCTATAGTCACATACCAACGCGGTTTTCTCTTTTGTCATTGAGGTTAAATCTTGACATTTGAGGACGACGCATGTCTCCCATTTGAAGATGTTCGCGTAAAAACAAAAGAAGTTTTGAGAGACATAAAGACGCCCGTGCGCCAGAATATCCCTTTGTAAGGCGCACGAGTAATCATCTATGAGCATTTCCGTCTCGGGAACTCCTTCCTTGGCAAACAGTCGACGAAAGTCCGCGCATTTCGACTTGTACGTTGGAGAGATCAACTGCAAGAACAGGCATAAACGGAAAGGCTGTTTGTGATAAAGGCAAGTGAAAAGTCATTTTAGAAATTGCATAGTATCTTTCGCATTTTTCATATATTATAAGAATCAAATATATGGTATACTTGTGCACATCCATACAGGCAGATATCAAACAAAAGAAATACGATAAACCTGCACGAATGTAACACATGATGATATTTTTTTTTATTTCATTCATATTTCATATGTCAGACAGACGTGTATTTGCTACAAACAGTATTTTTTTAACATCTAAAAATAGTTAGGGGAATATTGGCTTTTTAGCTAGATAAATAAATGTTTCGGGTTTTACCCCCAGTACTGCTTTTCAATATTACTTCAAACGGCTGACTTTCAATACGACACGAAGTATGGTTGCATTTGAACCTAGACCACCACATATCGCTAAGCTTAGCATGCGAACACAGTATCGTTACACAACTATGCAAACTTCGTATTTTCATTTGAAAGAAGTAAAAAATTCTAATTTAAGTCATACGAAAATACGTTACAGTCAACTTAGTTTACTTAAACCCATGAATTTGACATAACTCCAAAACGGATTTTAGGTTCGGATAGCCACACAGTTGTATTTCGATTGGCAACAGTTTGCTAGTTTCTCCTTCATATCCCGTATCTTCCAGCGTTCCGTCGATCGGTCGTTAAACTTACATGTTGATACCAGGCTGGTTTTCGATTTTTTTTCGCTTTTTTCTTCACTTCAGGGGCCGGTGTCGATCCTGGAGAACTGCCTTTTCCGCCCGAACCACCCGACGTCTGAACGATTAAATTAAATATCATTGATTGTTATTTACGTTGTTATTGTACAGTTAGTTATTGCGTATTGTAAAGCGCAACTGAACACCTTCCATACAATCATTTTTATGGTTAAATTCCATCCATGATTTATTTACTTCAGTTGAAAATTACTATTTCGCAAAGCAAACATGAAATGCACGTTGGTCTTAACTATGATCAACTTATTTGCATGGTTTGAAATACTAGTGAGACATTACATACGTAAGATATATTCGCTCTCATACCGTTATTTATTTAGAGAGGCTAGAATTGTTAGAATCGAATATCATGCTCTTCCTGTAATGTTTCATCTATAGCCAGAACTAACGTATTAAGCTAGATTTACTTGAAGTCAATTGTGAAAACCAACCTGTGAAGGCTGAATAGAGATCGTGGAAGCCGATATGCTTGAGGGAAGCGTCCTCTCGGGAGGATCTTTTGATTCACGTCCATCCTTAGGCGAAGGATCGTCTTTAACGTCTCCTCTAGTACCAATAGTAGAATTCTCTCTGCCTACGAGCAAGTGTGCCGGGGATTCATTACGTTCCTCGGCGAAATGTGTTTTATTGATGCAAAGTGCAGAACAGTCGAGAGGAGATTCTGTAATGGCCCATTAGACATCACAATATTTTGTTTAAGATTGATGGGAGCTTGACTTGAAAAAAATTACAAATGGCTTAACATTAAATAAGCTGTAATAGGCTTAGAAGGAAATTGTATTTACTGTTTTCCTGATTTGTGAAGCTAAAGCGGTACTTAAACCAATAAAAAGTTTTCGTTTCAAGCCTAATCGTGCTGTTGTTTTAAATTTTTGTTTTTTTTTGATACAGATCTGTATGGTCATCAGAACGTTAGTGATCTCAGTAGAGTATCTCTCTCAGATCTAGTAGAGAATATATAAATAATTTGATTTTACAAACGTTAAAATGGCAATTTGGAGAAGAGACAGCTTTTTGCACCAATTTCTGAGAAAGGCTGAAAAGAGCGTAGGTCTAGGCTGAGCCGTCAACCAGATACAAAAGTCGAGTTGCCAAATGTGTTGGTAACCCAGTGAAAACAATTAATCGATCTCGCGAGAACATGATTTACAAATTTTTACTTGAACTAAACTGATGATCTTCGTTGCTGGGAACAGCACTATCGTTAAAAGCCCTAAATTGATTTTAGATATAACGTAACCAACCGGTAACAATGTCCTACCCGCTTCATTCAATGGTTGAGGTGTTTCCGGGCTGAGGTTGCTGGATAATAGGGGACCTTCGATTGGACTGGGTGCCCTCGTGTTTCCCGTAGAACGTGAATCTTGTCTCCGACGTCGATTGTCGCCATCGCAATCAGCGCCTGAAGAAGCGGAGTTTACGCTTTCGCCTTCGACTGAAGCGGGCGCGGAGGAACTTAACACCGGATCAGATTTTTTCCTGTAATTGCGAAGAAAAATTGCCTCAGGATGGAATTGTTATACCGTTTAAAAACAATACATCAAAATAGGTAGAATAAATACTTACTAAAATTGTATATGGTGTAGGGTCATAGCAAACGGCATTGTAGCTGCGATGGAACGCTGTTTAAATAATTGGCGCATTCAAATGATATGGAGCGAGTACACATAAAAGTTTCGCAAACATTTCATAGTGCACGTAAATTATGCATGGATCATATTGGATCATAAGAGCTGATTTGACATAACAAGATTTGTCCGTAGATATGTTTAATAGAAAGCCACTGAATGCATGTTATAATAATGCATAATAATAACAATAATGGTAACATTGCAGAGGGAAACATAATGTAGTTTCTAAGAAGGCAATAGCGTATCATGTTTATACGTCTAATAGGAAAGGTTAAAATAAGAATATTGCATGATATCGTATAGCCATTATGTGATTTAAAAGAAAAGGTTAAATACAATCGGCGAAAATTAGACTATGCCAGTGCTTAAATATTTTATTGATAACAATGTCAGTTAAATTTTTCATAGCTAACCACTAACTGCCCTTACTGTCACCTCACAAATATCATATTACTAGTGAAGCTCAAGAGACTTGAGGGCCGGAAACTATGAGTCATTTCAGGCCGGCAGTAGGCCAAGAATTCAAAACCTATATTTCTCCTATGTTCCGCTAAGCATATATTGAAATAAATTATTTTCGACCTTGGCTTCACTCGCCGATGATAGATCAAAACAAAGGGAATCGATGCAAATCAATCATTGCTTTGATTTTTTTGCCTTCATATCGGTTCGTAGGACCCGTGAGTTTAGATACCGGAGTTTAAGCGACCGAAGTCGCGGAGTTGATGAATGAAAACGATTACCCTAGATTTTTTAAATGCTGTTTAGGACCCTGTAAAGCAACAGGGGAGAAATAAGTATTAAACATTTTCATGAAAAAATGATATCAATCGTGTTTGCTGCAAACGTAACTATTCACGTTTCGATGACACATGCTTTTTTCAGGCTGATGAATACTTTACGACAACGGTTTATAATCATACGTGGTATATGACCAGGCCAAGGTTCCAGTTAAAAGCTGAACCTAACGTAGAAGGATCAATTAATCTAGATTAGAAAAAACCTACTTTATTCTAAGTGAGTAGCAGGCACAAAATTAATTGTTTACTCTTCGTAATTGGTAAGATAACTAATACGAGTGATACGCATCATAAATATTGTTGTTGAGTCCCTAATGATGTACATATGACTTTAAAATCTGTAGGCTGGATCTGATCAGTTTAGAAATCACCATTGAATCCAAGTAGGTGAAGTATCCCTGATACCATTGCTGCCATCCCTAAAAGTTTAGTTTACGAAGGCTTGGCCATTCATAGCTTTTAATTTATACAAAACTATGGCGAGTAATTAAAATAAGCCTTACGAAAAAAAAGTTCCCCATATAAAAAGGATATTAATACTGCTTTATTCTGAGTGAATAAAAGCTTTACAGAGCTTCTTTCAGCAAATATATATCGAAATAAACCCCATATTTGATTTATACGATAATGGAGGTCTTGAGGGGGTACATTGGGATTTTCGGAAGTAATGTTGCTTTCAGCGCTACTTTAATAAAGCCGTTGAAATGAATTTCTTACTTCTCAATAAAAGCCAATATCAGGATTCGATGCTGTGTACTTGCAAAATAGGTGCAACATTCATTTCCGTTTACCCAACTATAATCTGAGCAAAGTAACTCAGATACTATACGATTCAGAGTAATAGTGCACCGTTTAATTACCTGGGCGGTTTCTCCGGGATCTCTGGAGCTGAAGAGGATAGCGCTGTCGCTGGTGGAATGTCGATGGCAGAGGCAACAAGCGGCGCATGTCGTTGCTCTTGGCCTCGGTTACTATTAGTCGGTCTTGGTGCCGGTCCCAGGAAACTTAGGCCTTGAGCCCGGGCCTGAGCTAGCTTCGCGTTGGTGACTTGAGGAGATGCGAACATGACGCCGACCGCGGTTAAGCATGAGATTGTGTGAAGAGGGAAAGTTTATAGCTTCCCAGATGTGTATAGCTACAAAAACAGTAACACCTGATGTTCCAACAAGCTGACAGACATTAATTCAGCATTAACAGTGTACGAGCAAAGAGTGTGACGTTTTCATATGGAACAAGGCGCCACAGACTCCATTAAATTGCTCATCTCCTATACAAGCTGTGTGATTGTAAGTAGAGCGCTTTGTATTCTCTAACTCCCCAGGCAACTTCACTTGCAACTACTTTAGATTTATACGAAACAATGTCGCAATTTCGGTGCATTAAAAAATTTCATTATCAAAAATTTTCTGTTTAAGGTCCCAACGCACTCGCTAAAGCGGTATTTGGTATAACATAAGAAAATGGGTAAACGTATTGGAATCACAATCTTGATTTTTCACTCTCGCACTGATAATCAGTGAAAAAAAAATAGTCCTCTGCGTGTCTTTTGCGTAAGTAGAGCGATATAAAATGGCACAATTCATGTAATTCACTGCGTCAGGTGTTTCCACTTGGTTAACTCTCTTGAGGCCCGATCTTTGCGCCAGCCATAACGCTAGATTACATAGTTATGTATTTCCTTTAGTTTTAGGGACGAGACAGGCGTCTTCTTAACTCTGTCTCAAATTTAAATAGATTGCTTCCCACGAGGGAAAGCATCTGGACACAGTATATACCAGCACAACACAAGAGTAGATGGTACTAGGTCGTGATAAGGGTGCTGATAGTGGTAACATGTAGCGATTTTTAAAGCGAACTAATTCACAAACAAGGATGAGTCCAAGACGTTGTCGCGTAAATATATGGCTTCAATAGCGAGCAGGCAATATTTTGGAGCAGGCAATAAAACAGAGCACCAGGTATGGCAGGTTAGTCGATTAGTACATTGTTAAAAATCAATGAAGTCGACATGAGGTTGAATTGGAATCGACCGAATGTGCAGTAGCGGGTACTCGATGATGAATTGATGTAGATTGCGTCTTGGCTTAGGATCTTGGTTGAAGGGGACGTGGTTGTTGCGATGACCCGGGGGATTCCAGGCGGGACACCGTGGGCCACTAGATCAGACCCCGATTAATCTGAAGTGGTAGCAGAAGTAGGTGGGGTGCACTTGTCACGGTACACTGACAAATCTGAAAAATAAAAACGAGTGACAACATCACCAACCATGCCGCCGAACATGGAAACGGTCAAAGCAGCAACAATAGCTAATACAAGGACAATTATACGGATACGAACCTTACTCCCTCTAGAAAAGTGAATCATCTGAGATTGCGTATTGTACTGTTAAACTGTGTGGTAACTCCTTATATTATATGATCATTTACTCGTAAAAAATGTTTAAAATAAAAGCTTTAAACACGCCTTGTTCAGTTGTTTAATATAGCTTACGCATAAGTCTGCACTCTTCATCTCTTATTAAGTACTGCGCATTCAGGTATATCGCAGATGCACTAAGCTCTTTGGTCCTACGTTTTACAAGGAGGCTAAAGCTAGCAACTCCGGAACCCAAAGTCAAAAATACAGCTCTTTGAGTGGTAGTATTTGGAGAATGCCCACTGACTCCTGGGCCATACATTTTGGTAAATATTATATTTTGGTAAATATTATATTGACGATAATTCGCGACAATAATCTTTAATACGATAGCTTAGGCAATGCTAAATAATAACCAGAGTCAACAATTTAATCAAGTAAATTTTTGATACAGTTTCGAAAGTTTTTGTCTTAGTATTCTCAAATGCACGTTGTTGTACGCACACAAATAGAAAAAATTTCGAGTTTTTTTTTTTGGAGATTGGACGGATTCGAGGTAGCCTATGCTGGCTCTCTCGAATATTTCACAGTCCATGTTCTGTTATGTAGAGAGGGTGAGAGGTTTTTATATGTAGTATTCAAATACTAGAAATTAGCTCGACACGTTATTCGTTCTCAGCGCTAAATCTATTTTATAAGAAAACAGATTCACACATGAAACGCCAATACAAGTTACCCAAACGAATACTGCCAACCTCTAGATCACTTTATTCATCTAAAAAATGTTGATATAGTGGACAGAAAAATAGGGGGTTGGTCAACAGACAAAATGGTTGATCGAACATTTTTTTAAGCTTAAACAGAACGCTAAAAAAATAAGGATAAGTATAAACACTTCGAAGCCTTTCAATCCACGTAAATCAGTGCCTGCCAATAATGTCGATGGCACATCGTCGCAATGGCAGATTGTTTCTTTAGAAAAAAACCTTATCTGTAAAGTAAGTCTCATATTAACTAGGATAGAAAGAGGGTGGGGTGAGCGAGAAAGTCCAAAAAAGCTAAAAGCAAAATGAAACAATTACATTTCTACCTTGTCATTGACACGTACACATATACTGAAGCCCCAGGTACCCGAATACTAAACAAAGGTACATTTCCGTTCTTAGCCAATGCTCTTCCATACACCGTGAACGAGCGTTTTGTATAACAGTATCTGAATCTGTCATAACAATAATGCTAGAAAAAAAGGAATCACCACCTGTTGTTACGGTAGTACACCGTTAGTCTTAGCGTAATAACCGTATTTATATACTTTATAAGATAGAAGCATTGGATTATGAATCGAGACTTTATCATTTGTTAATGTAATGAAGATTTATTGAAACTTTCTGTTATCGACGCAAATTCAGCTATTCTATCGAATAAACAAAGCATTTCGATTCATTTAAGTAAATAAGAAGAAATAGTGCTGGATAGACAACTACTTCTTGTTTGTCTTTCTGAGATGTGTTGCGTCTTTTGAATCGTATACGATGATTAATCGTAGCCAATCGACCTTGCAGTACATGGATATGATGATCTCTTCTGAACGACTTTTTTCCACTTATTTAATTAGAATCAATCTAGGGACGGTCTATATTGAAAAGATGATTATTTATCGTTGTGTAATCTTGTTGAATGAATATGTAATAGCTAGCATCCGTATAGTGATTTTTTTTTATTTGTTATTATTATAGTTCTGGTCGTTTATGGTCGTTACGTATTGCCAGCAGTAGTAACGTACATGTGTTACTTTGTTAATTTACTCGTGTGATAGGAAACCGCAATAAAAAATAAACAGACTAAATAAAATTCAACATAAATCAATCATGCTGAGTGTCGTTCATTGACTGACGTTCAGAAACCCTAAACCCTGGGAGCTGAACATTACATTTTAAAAACTCAATTATTTGTTTCTCACGAATATCATTGTATTTTCCACTGCACCTTGACTACGCCGTACTTATACGTTTGGTGACAGCATATCTTACATTAGTGGGGCTAAGGTCCAATTGAACTATATGTATGCTGAGCATTTTGCCTCATTGTCAAGCGAAGGTTTCTTAGATCACGTTTGACACGATAATGTCAATCTGGTAGGATATAATCGATGTTTAGGATAGTACGTATGCATACTACAAAAGCGATGTCAATTCTTTTGCCTTAAATACTAGGGCCACGGCTGTGCACTACTAAGTATCACCCAACTGGAGGATTTAGATCTTACTGATGGGTCACAAGTAGATTCTGGTTATTCTGCATTTTGTGCAACAGCGTAAACGAATCGAATCTTGTTAGGAAAACTAGTATTCAGCAAACGATAGCTCTTAATATTGCCTTTTATTGATAATTCTGACTGTTATCAGTGATGCACACCAAAATATTTTCAAATAGAAGAAATGTTTGTTGACGCTGCCAATTAGGCTTGTTTTAATCAAAGGCTTGAAGGACTAAACTAGATTCTCACAGCTAAATTTCGTTCCTAAGCTACTCGTGGGACACTGTAGAATTTTCACCCATTAAACGTTGAATCTCGTATCTTGCCAATCTGCAGTCAAACTAGCTTTAATTAAGTGTACCATATACGAATATAGTGCATGATCTTCATATGTTGCAGTTGACATTAGACTGATTTTGATTTTTTTTAAATATTCCTTGATTTTAGTGCGATTCTTTTGTTTCTTATACATGTTTGCCGTGACTATTACATAAGGTCAACTTCACTTACCAGTTACCACTATCGAAACAATTAATTCTTACCCAACATATATCCAGGTGCCTCATTTCAGTTTTGACCCTATACAGGCACTGTCTTCTACATACCTTATCTATACCAAAAAGTAGCTGGCAAACATTATAGCTTTAGGCCAAACTAAATATATGGGCATATATTTATTCTTTTTTCTTTAAGTAAAAGAAGTATGATTTCGTAACTGACATAGCCATGGCCTAATAAATTATTATAAATAAATATATAACGTATACGTCAAATAAGAAATTTCATTACAGTACATGCTTAGGGAGATTTTAAGTGGTTCAATAGGATCCGCCTAAAGACTAACCGGATGTGATTCGTCTGCTAGAAGAGGCGATACAACATTAGCAGATGTCAATGGCTTTTCCGCTATTTAATTCATGAAACAGCCTATTTTTCTATAATTAATTAGGCTTCCTTGCTTATCTCATACAGATCCACACTGCACTCGGATTCTTCTGTCCTAAAATGACCGACGACTGCTGCCAGCACCTAACAACGTCGGCGATCCTCATGCGGGTCTTCTATAGCTAAATCTTTCTAGGGACGTTTGCAAGAATTAGCTGCAGACATACGAACTCGATAACGTCCGAGTTGCTACACTATGAAACTGTTCGCACTATTCGTCGCACAATAACACCTAAGCCTGATAGCCTTCCGCAGATTCCACAGTCCTATAGCACTGCTTTGAATAATCTTGTCTGTTTACACCGTCAAAAATGCTTAACCTGTACGCGTTTTTCGATCCCGTGTCAATGGCAATGGTACTCAAAAGGCAAATTTTTTTGATACGGCCTTTTCTTTTTTATTTTTGTTGTCGTTTTAGTGCTGCCCCACATTGTGAGTGACAACGTTCGTTTGAGACTGCAGTGGAACACGGTCTGCCGCCCCGCTTAAACTTGTTCTCGCACTCTCGTCCGCACAGCCGATCTACTCCTTACCGTCTTCCTTCGCTCACGGAAAAAGATTCTTGTAATAGTCCCTGCACCACTTTGCGTTGAGTCACCTAATCTCTACTGATATTTTTTGCTGGTGCCGTCCTCTAGCGACCGCTGCAGCGGTAGTAGCTATCATCAAAGCTGAAAGCGTAGGCAGTAATGGATGAGGCTAAGTAGTGAGCCATGTAGCGTCTCTGCTGGCATAGGAAAGGTCATCAGAAGCCGTGAGCAACACAGCTGATCGCGAACGAGATCACGCAATCACTGATTGATTGACTAACTCAGTGGCCGAGCGAATGGCTGGTAATTTTTCTCATATATACCGAAAAAATCTCTCGAAAGAGACGGAGAGAGAGTCGACGAGGACGGGGCCAGTACATAGCAAATCCGTATTGTGCTGCGATCGCATAGAATATTAACTACACAGATAGCGGATAAAAGGACACGATGGGATATAATCAAGAGAGATCTGCGATTGGCCCCAACGCGGCTACACTGCGCGGCTCACCATGAGACTTGACTGATTGGATTTTACTGGGGTAGAGCGGGTACTCACCCCATAGAGGAAAGATAGATACAGAGTTAAAAAGCAGATATTGCTGTAAATATCATCAGACCATTACGTGGATGCTGCCACAGATTGCTGGATGTGATCGATAACGGGAAGCATAGACTTATATTGCCCGCCTTGTCGAATGGTTTTCGATGTCGACCTTTATGCAGGAAGCACGTTTCTTTGCTACCTTCTTCACAGAGTACGGAACACAAACGAGTGTAAGGTGTATAAATGACCGATTTTGCATTGTATGGAGAAGGCATCGAAACTTAGTTGCATAAAGGAAATTATTGAGAAAGGAACGGACAGTGGCTTTTATAATCAAAAACAATAATTTACCGGAGAGTTTTATTTAGAAAGTTACAGATGTTCTATATCGCTCGAGTACAGCCTGGGATAGGAAACACTCCTGCATAGTTTTTCACGTATCACAGTTTTCTACAGAGTGTGATACTCATTCACAAGGCACTTGTCAATATTCCGATTCGAGGAGACTAACTACCTTTGCCCGTACAGCAATATGTTTAGAACGGTTCCTTACTTTCAGCAACATCATAATATGCCGATGCCGCAACAAATGACCTAAATAGCTGGCTTAAAGTTTGGATATCCATGAAACACTCAATGAAATGACAGTCTTTTTGTTCGACTTCCAACCTTCTTTTGGCCAAAGCTCGAATCAGGTAAAGAGTTCAACTGGTGTTCAGTTATGATAACGATTTCATTAAACTTAAGTTTATTAGATAAAGCTATACATACGCGAAAATGGTTTTTGATGCCATTTCTGAAGTGTACTCAATAGGGAAAGAGATAAATTTGTAGATAAAGGATCGAAACGTCATTCCCTCAGCATAAAATGACATCCAAGAGTTAAAAATATCCAAAGCAATCATCTCGAATATCGTGATCGAATCACTGAAGTATTATCCCTGCGATGCACTGTGTAACAAAGGGCCAGTTTGGAATGTTTCAAAAAAGTAGGTTCAGTAAAGCTGATTAGACATAGAACCCTGCATAACCGCTATACTCATTAGACATTATCGTTTTAGACCATAGAATCTAGACCAGACAAATAATGAAGTCTCCAAAAATCGTCCTGCATTGTCAATTAACTATTTCATAAAGCAACCACTTTCCTTCTCAACATCAAAATCGCATAATAACGCATTTATTAGTTGACGATAGAAAAGGCAAAACCCTTTCGGCTCTACGATGTCCTCGTGTAACTTGGAACTATTTTGCAAATAATTCAGAAAGCTTTTTAAGACTCCTCGATATTTATCAACGAACGTGTTTTACTGAACCCCTAAAGACTGTTCAGTTTTCGCTATGTGTGGTTCGATTTCTCGCTAAAATGGCAACTTAATCTCAACTTCGTTGTAGATACTTTACCCTTAAGTTGAGTAACCGGTCGGGGTTTCAGAAAAAATTGGCAGTCGAAGTTTGCACTTTGCAGAACTCTATGATGTAATGCTTGACCAGAACACTTAACAGTTGTGCGGCTTCAAATATTAATTTATAGGGAGTCGTATAAAAAGCGTGTGTAGTATTTTTCGAGTATTCTAGCGTAAATGCACCGTTTCCAACGCAATATATACGATTCTATTCAATACAATTTAACATGTTTTCCCTTTTAATGATGTTTATATTACACGATGCGAACGTGACGGCCTTTTTCTTTATTACTTCGCGTTCTTAAATATTCGTTGCTGCAAGTGAAGTATTACGTGCAGTTTGTCAAGTGACAAAAGCAATATCCTCGACGTTTCTTGCTACTACTCAAAGAGAAGTCAAAAAGCTGCCGAAGCGATTTGGAGGTACGCCGTGTACGACCAGGTCTCTGTAATTGAGAGTTATGGGAATATATGATATAGGGTGATTTCGAGGTTTTCTGACAACAGAAAAATACAGAACAAAAAGACGTTTCTGGTTTTTGATCCCCGACATACCTGTCTCGGAAATCGAAGTAGGGGCAATCTTTTTTTTATCCAAATCAAACCCACCTTGCAGGGAAATATTTTTGTTTGGTTTACAACTCTTATCAAAGTTATCGCTTATCAAAGTAAAACAACTGCGACTTTCCGTTGTTTTCTTCTAGATTGTCGTATTAGAAATGTTTCGTAACACATTTGAATTACTGTTACGATAGTAAAGGCCTCGAACGTTATTTTGTTAATGTGGTTTTCCAACTTATACAACATATCGTATATAGCTCCCAGGCCTGTCATTTGCAACTACATGTTTGTCACAAGCATACTGAAACGCATTTGCTTAACTTCCAAACACAACGTTATCTGCCTGTTTTATAATTACCAGCATCTAAAAGATTTGACTGGGTTTTTACCAGACAAACTATTCAAGCATAATATAGATCAGCGTGCTGTCCAAGGTGTTGATCGCTCAAAGCTTCTTTTCATTTCCGTTAACGGTGTATTTCGCACTTCTTACCTGAACTATCAGTTTCTAATTCTGAATGCCTTTAGAGCTTCCTTGCGGATGAAACTTTCTCATAAGTGCTAATAGTGCTTGCACACTCGCATGACTAACATATAGATCCCGTACATACATAAGCTCAAAGAACCTTCTCTAAATATTAAGTCGACACAAACATAGGCAAATCTAACGAATGCGCTATATAAGTCTCTTGTGATCGTCCATTGATAAAGCCCTCATATTGCCGTCATTCTGTTGCTATCATCGTTGCTGTCGTGCGTGTTCCACAACGGGTTAGCAGGGGGTCGCACAGTGCTTTCTCGTACAGTATTTATTGAGGTCGCTCACTGATTTTGTCACCCTGCATCACAAGCAGCAGGTCTCTACATGTTTCGAATAACCTTTTCTCGTATTGACATTGCTACTGCAACGGATATCTTGACGTCGCTTGTTGCATACAACGCAACAGCCGCGGTAGCGGCGCTGGTCGTTGCGGTAGTCCGAGCAAACGACATTCTCTGTAAGCGCGCATAAACGGACAGACATGTGTAACCAACAGGTCAGCGCCGTCAGACCGCTCTGTTCATAGTCAGTTTTTTGAGCCCAGCACCGTCTATGCTGCTGCTACTGTTGTTGATGTCGGTGTTGTCTGCTTGGATAGTCCGCTAGCACAGACATCGTAGTAGCCCTCTCAACCAATAAATTTGTCAGCTTTGGCGGTCACAGCTCTGCCAAAATGTGGCAGCATAGCAGAGGATACTTTATAACATAGCACGGAGCCAGTTTTACCCATCGGCCTCTAGTGCAGTGGTTTTACTAGGTTTATAACGGATCGCTTCATCAATTGGTCCTTTCATTGGTCGTTTTCAGAGTCCGCCGCAAAGGCAGAAGTAATACATATATAATATCGTGATTAAGCACACTTGGGAAAGTCTGCGTGACTGAAATGTGCCAGTATTTTATTTTCCGATACGTCCAGCAAATAACAGTGGCGCAAGCGGCCGGGTTTGACTGCGGCTGCCGTACGTGCGGAATGAATCTGTCGCACCATGATGCTGTATTGCCCAATGTGAAAACGAAAACAATCCTTAGATCACTGATAAGCACAGCGAAGCGGTTCTCCACCGATGTTCATTAGCCAAAACAATAAGATAGGACGACGTTTGCGACTCTCACAGATACATACACGCGCATACGTTCGTACGTTGTAGACAAACTGGACAAACAATAGAACAATCAAAAGAGCCATCGATTATACCACGAAATATCCGCTGTAGAACCAGAAGGAGCTTTTTACTTGCGGCTGGTACCAATAGTTTAAAAGTTCACAGTTGCAAATTGTCCCATCCATCGAAACTTTCAACATAACGGGTTCTAAGTGTTTGCGATACTTTTTGAGATAATATTCCTGTGGTGTGCGTTACTAGCAGCCAGCATCGTGCCAGCGATAAAAACGGAAAATGCTATTGATATCAGACCATCAGTTTTTCGGGAGAAGGCCGATTGGTCGCTGGCACTAACCAGGCGACGATGTACCCCGGAAAGCTTCACAGAACGCGGAAAATAACATCATCGAGTTTCAGTCATGTTTGAAGCACGTAACGAAGGACACTGTACTTTCCCCATACCTATACCCTCAATCGCCGTTTCATCGATCACCTGTCATTCACACGTAGAAGATCACTCATATTCCCGCCGTGTCACCCGCCGTGTGTCTATGCGTATCTGGCTTTCTTTAGTTGTTACTAGAAGCATGTTTGATCGTGACGCCTAGTCACAGTGTTCACAGAACCGCACACCGAGCGTCAACTCTAAACGCTTGTCAACTATATCGTCGTCGTCGTCGTATCGACAAAGTACATCAACTTCAGGGACACGCCTTCTAGTTAATGATCGCATGTAGCACCAGTCCGTTTTGTAAAGCCTGTATCTGATTCGAGCAGCACTGTCATAATTTGAACTTTGAAGTTCGTTGCTTGATACTGTTATTCCTTACATAGTTATTTTTAAACTGGTCATTCATATTGTGGTGGGTGCCTGTGGATAAGTGTTATCGCTTCATTGGTCATCTTGTTTATTGCTTTACTTTTTTATGCAGCTTTTACTGGCTACCGTTGACGCGCGTGCACCAAACGTGACGTTGTTGTCAGTCGCTGTTCGACGAGTTGTAGTCATTGGTGTCCTGCGACAGCAACAGCACCCGGTGGCGAGGCAGCTAACGTTAACTCGAATGAAACATTATAAGGTGAGGCGCCAAGCACCGCGATACTCATGACCGATCGAAAGGTTGGTCGATCAGTGGTTGGAGACTGGCCAATCAGCGAGTCCTGCTAGCTAAAAAAGCGACAAGACAGTGAAGGCCTGCGGCAGCATAGCCCCCACGTATCTGGTGACTCATCATCGTCTGCCGCACACACCTAATACACAGATTAAACCAATGGCAGCCCAATTAATGGCGTCGTTGACATAAAAGCTGCAAACAGCTTTCAGAGAACTGTACATAATATTAGATACAGTCAGACGAGTGCACTCGGACGGTGCACAAGTCGGTTTGCGCAGTAGGTGCTCCTACCAGTGCTGCTCTATTAGTAATGACTGTTGTAAAGATCACACAATGACTGAGATAGAAAACTTGAGCCTTTCTGGAGACCAAGTCGAAACCGAGCGCTTATTGCAGTGTCTGTGCACTCAGCTGAGAGTATGATAGACGGCTCAGTCAATGATGGTCCTCCTTTACTGTGCCAAGTACATAAATCAATTGGTTTTTGATAGCAGGTTGTAATACAGCCTGTAACATTATAATCATCATCAATGTGATAATCATTATTATCTGCCATCAGCGTATCATATTGCAACAGAGACTAAAATATAACATAATCAGCTTTACAGCTTTTAAACACAATACCCTTCACGGAAGGGGAAAACGGGGGTGTGCGGTTCTGATATTAGGAAAAAAATAGAGCATCATTAAAACCTATCGAAGTACCTCTGTGTGGGTGACAGTGTAAGAGGACGAGCCAGCTCTGAATGTCGCCGAGATACAACGCCTGTTTGTCTCGGCGTTATAATTATGCAACAGCGAGCATAATGACGCCGACGTAGTCGGCAACGATAAAAAAATTAACAGCATAATGTTTTTTTCGGTATAAGAGTTTAAAAAAGAGACAAAATTATTGACAGTTTATACAAAAACAAAAAGGTTATAGACCAATAAAGCGGCTTAAAGATGCGTATATACTGCATGGACTGTTGTTATGGCTGTTTTAACATAAACGTTGCGCATACATTATAAAGATATCCTCTAATGGCGTCTGCACGCAATATTCTAAATATCCGTTTAGTTAACCTTTAACGAGAGGTAAGTCAGACCACTTACCTGCAACCGGCGGAAACCGTTAGCGCATCCGTCAAACTCGCATCGTCAAGATCCAACCGTCATAATACAATGGGGCCACGTCATTATAAAGTTATTAATCAACTAGCTCTTTTTTTACTTTTTTTAAATGTATTTTTAGATAATTTTAATGCATGTATATCAAAGGTGCATATACCAACTTTGTATGCGACATCAAACTGTTATTTTTTTTGCTTTAGTTGAAGCTTGATCAATGTAAAACCACAAATTGTGATCGAATGGCATCGGTCAGCGATTCATTGTCCATAAACTATCAAATATTTTTCTTCATATGTCAAAACTGATCGTATTTTCTGTCTGTTTCTATGCGGTGTTTTACCAAGTTGTTTTAGAGCTATAAGCGCATTTCAACATAACCAAATACGTTTTGTCTCTATCTCGCCATTTTGTTTCTAAAAAGAAAATCAGTGGCGCTAAAAGTCTTAAAGACGTATAGCCTGTCATTTTGACCTATTTTGAACGAGAACTAATTTTCCTATGAGGGGAATTGCCGAGCCAACGCTTACTTCACGCGTCTGTAAAGGTAAATCTGAAGCTTTGATTTGTAATAGATATTATTAGAGCGCATTTTCGGATCTTCGTATTGCCGCCTCATTATTAGAATTTTTTGTATATAGAAGGGTTTCCAGTTGATTTTTGAGATCGACAGCTTGGACTGCCTATCATACGTCCGTGCATTTTCAATTCTGATAAATGAAGATATGCACTAACCAAAAAATCTTCTAATTACTAAAAAAAATACCGAATCCTATGAAAATGCTTCAGCCGCCAATTTGTCATCACAAGCGATTGCCACGAACTTCTGCAAGCCAATGAGATAACTGTTCCTAATTTATAATCACAAATCAAAGGGCAGTTTTCCATTCTCATAAATTTGAATACAACGCAGTTTTACTGTCTTTCATTTGTATCTTTGCATAATGGATTAATGGAGTAAAAAAGTCAAGTGGTTTTTTGTTTTATTTATTCTATATCTATAGAGCAACTAACGTCGATTTTATAATGCCGTCTTCGTCGAGTTACTTGTTGACGAGGGAAACGTATGGAATGCTTCGCATCTGTATCGAGTCGGAATATAAAAGACACCATACGACGCAACGCTGTAAACAATATAATACGTTTACCAGCCACAGAGAGATGATCAACTGATAAATGGAGAACCTGTCGAGGCACCTTTAACGTCCAGGATCACCCGCGATTAGATACCATATTATCACTTTCGTTAACCAATAAGCCGCTACGACGATCGATAGCGATAGCGTGGGCCACGGTAGACCATCGTCAAGATGGCTCAAGCAGTGAAGTCAGACAACGATTCATTGTCACGATAACAGTGCTTCTTATCTGAAGCAACCAACTAGATAGCTTCTAAGATCCAAGTAACGGTAACCCTTTTATTCATCGTTCATTGTACAGATTTTATGATGTTAATACAATAATATTTGCTTATGATATTTCTGGCATTATTTCCAATTTATTATATTCCTTATTGTATTATTGAGAATGTACGGAGAAATGTCGTTAGGACTCGTTTTCAAATGAAATTTGGGTTCGAACTCTGCTAAAAAATTGCAAACTCAATTTAAACTCATTCTACTGGAGTCAAACAGGCACTGTCGCATATGTTTGTGCAGAAAAAATGCTGTAAAACAGGGTCCAAGGAAAGGCGGTGTCATACTCAGTTGACGTTTTGGACCCTTTTCGCCTACGGGCAAGGTCAACTACAGAACAGCGCACATTGTACAAATGGTGACATCGCGCAAATAAAGATAGCAGAAAATTAAACACATTAGTTATACTTTAAAATAACCTAAATCTAGTTCTTATAGACTGTATCCTGACTCCATGAGCATATGTGTAAGTTGATAAGCAAGGACAGGAGTTAGTAATTTTTTGAAAAGCAATCAGATATTTTTTTATCAAAAGGCTAACGTGACAGAGTGGATCTTTTACTTGAAAAATTTTTGGCCCGTGTCATTATAGATATCAGCCTCTGTAAAAAAAAAACGTCTAGACAAAATTCCGCTAGGTTCTGTGATTTTTTCCATACTTGGATACGGCGCGTTCTTTTCACTTTTGGGAACGTGAATATGCTATATTCAACATCACTTTTTAAGCGTTTCCTCTAACGAATATGTACACTCTCTAGAAATGACTGATTTCATTAGATTAAAGTACAAATTCATTTCCTCCGTATATGTATTACATGCTTCAAAATGAAATAATGATGGGAAACTCGGCCATCCTGAAATCGTTTTGGGAATAAACGTTCACTTTTGATGTTTATTTACTTGAATAATAAAAATATCGATTGGAGAATAATACTATGGACTTTCTTAAAAGATTCATCGAAGAACTTGCTAGTTACCAAATATTTTTCAATACTAAAATCAATTAATAAAATCAATCGTAGGTTAAATTTGGTTCAATTAATAATCGCATATTTATAAACAAATTACACAAAATACAAATGATTCTATATTAAATTCAAGTTTCAAAAAATAATGCTTATTTAAAATTGTTTTTCCTCTTCGTGAAAACTTAGCGTCTTTCTTAATGCGATGTACCTTTCCCAATCTTATATGACAGTATTCGACTGAATAATTATGAGCGCTGCCCACCAAAATACATACGTTGTGTTCCACTCTGGTTATTACTTGGGTTTTTTTTCTCCCTAGAACATATTATTTCAATTTTCGTAACGGAAAATACGCGTTTTTTTGTCCGGAGAAAATTCGCAGGCCGGTCGCTACCTGATGGCAGAGTACACGCAGCTTCCTTCGGTTAAATAGTAGAATACTTTGTCCATACGTTGAAGTTATCGCAAAAACTATTGACCAATTATTTACAAAATCATTCACTAGTCCAGTAGGTGCAAATATTGAAATTAACTTCGTGAACATCGAGTTATAGATATGACTGGCATAGCGTCTTACAGCTCATAATGCCTGGATTTGAGCTCGGATGACTGCACGTAAAATTTTAAAGCTAATACCTAGAGTTTGTTACAAACAAACAATAGGTCTGTTACTAAAAATCAAAACCCGAAATATGTTCCATTTCGTATCCATACTATCTGCAAATATGCATCCTCTCTAATCGTATTTGCGAATCACGTTTCGTACATGTCCACTGCAAACTCTTAAGGCATCCCACAATAACTATAAAAACCCCTTCGAAAATTGTGTACTGTAGTTCCCATAGTATATCACACTGTCAAGTCTAATATAAAAGAACTATAGTCTTGATTGACTGGAGGTCGCGCTTAATTGAAAATACACAAATAAGTAAAAGCCATACACAGATATACGTGACAAATTTAACGAAGTTACAGTGGCATAATCAACTTACATATGACCAAGCGTATGACGCGTCATAGGAACCTCAGGTGTACGATGGAAAGTGTCTTATGCTGCTGGAATGAGCATTGGGGCTAAATGAAAAAGTTTTCATCTCTTTTCTGTGATCAAAGTAATTTAGGGCAAGCGAGCTGCTGTTAGCCTACTCATATCAAGGCTCTTTAGACGATCGGAAATTAGACATGCCCACCATGATCTTAGGCGACCGATTGTAGTGTGCTATTGCAGACATCATTTTGATGGTTCGCATTACCAGAAACATTACAAAATCAATATCGCACAAGTTTAATGACGAATACTGCAATTTTACAGCTGTAATCAAGGATTGTTGGCTTATTAAGCGCCAGCTCACCTCACACCAGAAAACACCGAAACAGATTAATCATTTACAGAAGCTCAAGTTAGCCCGAAATATGTATGTATACATTATAACTTGAACGTTTGTGAATACGTCAAAAAATAGTCAGATGGTTAGCCGGTAATGGTGTCCTTGGCATGAATGAGTGGCCTCACTCCAATAGGGACCATCCTTCAATACTTCTGCATACGCAGGTGCGCACGTTCCCTAGCATAGTGTCCTTTCCGTTAACTTCAAACGCCTTATAACCGAGCAGCCCGCCTGCGTACTTTCCTACTAAGTTCTTTTCGGAATAGAGAATTTGTTGACGATAACCCATTCTTTTATTTTGTTTCTTATTTCTTATATTTTTTTTGTTTCTTATATTCAGTATTTGTTAGAGCGAAAGTGAAATGTTAGCCAATGACATGCGGACGCAATATTTTTGGAATTAAGCATGAAATCATAATATTTGTATTAATAAGCCGTCAACTGCCACACACAATAGCACTAGCGGACTGTAAACAGAAAAGACTTGTTAATAAACAAAGAAAAAAGTACCGGGATGAACGCACTAATCATGGAAACGTATTACCATCACCGGATGAACGAAAAATTATGTACGGCAACTCCCTAATCGGTTGAAAGGTCGGTTGAAAGGTACGAACAAGATCCCAACGTTATGAGCAAAAAGACTCACTGAGCATAAAGGCATAAAAAACAGTAATAAAATCAACCAACTCATATGAAACACAAGGTATCAAAAAGCGTTTAGTAATAGAAAAATTGTGCCGAGTTATTAAATGAATATTACAGAAAGCTTGTAGTGATCCATCCACCGAACACAACTACAAACGGGAAGCTTATAAATTTTGTTTCAGCTTTGTAACTGGGCCGATGGATCTGCTTGAAAATTAGACTATATATATATATATATATATATATATATATATATATACATATATATATATATGAAATTACACCCACTTAAGAAATTTGTATTACATAGTATAAGATAGTTATATTTTAGTAGATTAGAACGAGCCTGTACGGTTCGACGTACAACGTACATCGGGTTAGATCTCACAGAAAAAAAAACACTTGCTTGTGTAGAAGATAGTAGCTGTTGTTTGGTAAATGCTATTTTGGATGTTGCAACGATTCTATAAGGTATAGTTCACAAGTACCTGCGATTTGTAGCACCCCTGTGCTCCAATCGACTCCTTGTGTAAACTCCTCGCTTTCTTTTGACTTACTTAGCAACCTAATACGTACACCTATAACCTGTGTTACCAACAAAGAAGGCTATTAATATCGATAATCAAATAATAAAATACACTTGGCATTAATAAAGCATCAAGGATACCTTTATCCTAGTACCACCATGATAACTTTACCCTAGTATAAACGTCTTGAAATTTGTATTATTAAGATATCATCCGCTCCGGCGATTGCTTTATATCAATAGATTATTTAATAAGAGCAGTAAATGTTCAAAGGGAGTGCGCGACTGTAGACTAAAGCAAAACGAAATCTGAAGTTGGACCCATTTTCAGCTAGTTCGCTTTTTCAATTAGCGCGTGGTATTCGCAGACACGCAAGTTCTTCTACGAGACAGGGACAAGGTTTTGTATACAAAATGTACGAGTGTCGAACTCGTACGCCTCACACCAAGCCACCAAAAGAAAATTACAAAAAATAACTTCGCGTTTGAAATAAGTTTTAGCACCCCCATTCTAAGACAACAATAGAACAGCATTTGCATTAGATTTATTCCCGCGGGTTCAGTGATATACTAAAACACGCATTCTTTTGTAGCATGATACTCAGGGACTTCCAATAGGCGCAATCCCACGGAACACTAACTTCCTCGTCGCGATTTTGATTATGTGGTATACAATTTATGTATTTCGTGTAAGTGTATTTTGTTAAGGGCCATAGCTCAATGCATTACCTTAAATATGAGTTTGCCCCCAGGAATGGGCCAGTCCCGCTGTAGATAAAAATTCATGAATCGTTGGGGCGAGGGCTTTCGGGAGTATTGGATTAAACCTGGCAAGTTTGCTTGAGAGCGACCCAGTTATCACAAGCAGTATAAGTGGCTTTATTACATCTAACCTGTTTTATGTTAATGACTGGACATAGGTCGAGTCGAAGAAGGTTGTTAGTGCAAACGACGATTTAGCTTTAAAGATTATGCAAAGTTAAACTAGCTATGCTAAAAAGTAATAGATTTCAAACGTAGAAATCTTCAAAATAATGAACTTGAAGTCATTTATTTCCAACTAGTTTTCCCATCTTAATAGAAATTCTAAGCATATGACAGATTTTGTTGCTGGCATTAGGTTTTGGAGGCTGCTCGCTATGAAAAAATTCGTGGGTAGTAACAACGCTTGTTTAGAAACAGCTTCATCCGTGCCGATCTGAGTACGTAAACACGACAGTTTTGCAGTGTATAAATTTTGATATTTTCCATGATAAGGCCGAATCTGTGCACTTTTTACCGATGAAGGTATTAGCATGTAACCATAGTTAGGTTACTAGTTTATCTCGGTTTTCCTTACGCATAGGAGCGCATCGGGTCAACGAAAGTTCGGAACGCTTTGGAAACGCCCCTCTTTTCATGTTAGGTTATCGTCGGAAACAGGCACTTGGCCTTAACCAGCACCGCCTAGGCTAGCGTCTAACATAGCCTCGGATAAAAACCAAATTGTATCGGTGTTGTCCTTCGACGATCGTTGATGATTACGGGAGGACGGGCATTGGTGTGACCACGGTAGTTTTAACCTACCATGGTAATATGTAGTGATGTAATTTTGTCTAATTCACACCTGGTCATTGACCTGTTCTGAACGATGAACCTTCAACAGAACGTTTTCGATTGCCATTGTTACTATTATTATAAATGTTGTCGTACTGCGATGAATCTAAGCTTTCACCAAAAATCTGAAAGGCGCAACAAATAAACAATCGTTAATTACAACCATTGATGGCACTACGTGAACGATTGTCTCGAGCATGTCGCTTGATACAAATACGAAAAAGTCGGATAAAAAGCAGACGAAGCTTATGCATAACTTAGAGAAGCATCTATCGAAGTGCGCAACGCAGTCTGCATTAGGATCGGAAATTTGAGTTAACATAAATGTTTGACATTCGTTAACTCGTATCTTGTATATGTTATATACTATCTTATAACATCTATAAGATACGACACTACTATATATCTAATGAGTTGCACAGTTCCACAGGCAATAGACCTGCAACGGGAGGTATTCGTGTTGAGAAGTTTTAAGAAAATGTGTGCAAAACCTTTTTTCCATAATCCATGATATATGTTTACCCTGTCAATGTGCCTTCTTGTTGGCCATGCTCATTTTTTTGGAAGTAGCAACGTTAAGTTGGAAACTGTGGAATCGAATTTAAAAGTTGTCGATCGCATTAGTTTGCCCAGCTACTTAAAGCCCTCGGGCACTATTGGTTTTAGGCAGATGACTACCGTCGGTAAGATGGCCACAATGTTTATTCGTTAAGTAAAGACTCTCCTGTTTATTTATAAAGAATAAATCATGCTCAGTTTATACGACGCTTAATCGTGAGCTAAATCAGGTCTACATCAATGGTTTACATTCCTTCCCGCTTTACCTGATACTGTGTATGTGGAACAGCTTGTGATGTTCTAATTTTCAACCCTGGTAACCCGATTGCGCACTATGTCTGATCGTCCTTTCTAAATTTCCGCATAATGCCGCCGCGTTCAAAGTAAAAGCACAGGCATTCAAAAAACTTCATTCTTCGTGTCTTTGGGAATGATGGTAGCCACCCTTTTGTTTCTTCAATTTTTTTCGGTCACTAATCAACGCAAACACAAAAAAAAGCATCAATTGGGTCGTGAAACTTTGCAAGCGTTCTTCTGGGCTGAACGCCCGTGCGAGTCCACACTGATCAACATATAGGTGAACACTAAAGCTCGGGCAAGATAGAACTCGGTTACAGCAGTTGTGTCTGACTGCCGCTCTCGAGCAGCATATCCATATGAACTAATGAATCTAGATGGCAAAAAGCGTTTCAAGCATGAATAAAGTATACATTCGCAGAAAAAGAGCACGGTTTTCACCGAAACCATATGTATGCATGTATAAGCATTAGTAAAATGAGCTTCTATCTAGAAATTTTGCGGTTTCAACCTGCTAGTAATATCTTACCGTGCAAGCCATCCGACTGAGGAAGATCGATACCGAGGAATTTTAGGAAGGTTTAGTAACAATGCACCACTACAGAAGTACTCAGCAGCGTCATTCACCCAAGAAATTACTTGTCCAGCACGCGCAGTCACATTATCTAGCTGTTTCACAATAAATACCAATTGAAATGTGATCTATTTTATTGTCCAGTGCAGGTGTGATACTCTCAATTCTGGATCGTGGCCAAATTAACCCAGGTCCTGACCAGGGCGATGACGACGGCGGTCAGTGCGCACGTCACTGCGCATAATAACCATCATTATTCGGCTTTTTTCTCATTGGTCGAAGCAGAGCAGACGATGTTTTTTCTTTTTTGTTTCTTTTTTTTTTATTCACGACCGCCGTCTTTGTGGGAAACGATCGATCTTCTGGGATACGAGACATCTTCATAATCATGCTGCATCGTTCTAATATCACAGTTGTGTTTCATCTTTGGCAACGTATCGCCATATCCTCACTGCATTGCTGCACGAGACCTCCCCTTCACATATTAGGTCCACTTGTGTGTTATCTATTCTGCAGTGGTAAGGCTGATTAATGTCGATATCATTTGCTTTCATCAGCAGTAACAGTGGTAACAGCTATATTTTTGGCAGTATTGCCCGAACTACACTGGGCAAGGTTAAATATACCAAAATGTGTACACATTTATTGTGTGAACTAAACATTATATTAACCATCGGAGTCTTGAAACATGAAAACAAAATTCACTACCCATCCAAGAACCATCTGTGAACTACGTCATCTACTCTTCACTCCCATACGGGAAAGAGGAACTAGTGCTACCAAAGCATTAGTTCACGTTTCTTGCTAGTGAATCCTTTGCTCACCCATTCGTCGAAGTCTCCCTGAATAGCAGTTACCGTTGCAGGCCATGCAACTCCCATAGACCAATCAACGCTTAGTTATCAGATAGCTGTTTGGTAGCGTCAACTTTTTCTGTCGATTACAACATGTTACACTGAAATATAGGGGTGAAAGAGGTAAGTGTGTCAACAAGATTGGCGTTGGCCTTGCGGTCATTAGAGACGTTATGCTGCATCGGTACAATGTCTTCCTGCCACTTGTTTGAGGTGAACCTTCACGATATATGTATATATGCGACAAATGAAAAATTGAATTTACTATGTGTCCAACCATTTACAAGTACAATAGTTTTCAACCACAAAATCCCGATGTAGCGCAAGTTTGTAACTACTACTTTCAATCGCTCCGTGTAAGAAGTCGCATACCCCTGTCATATATGCCACTGTCTATTATTGAAATATCAAAATGATTTTGTATTGTTACTGAGATTAACGTTTTGCTAATTTGTGTGCAGGTACTGAATACAATAGTGCCAAGAAGAGACTGTGCTACAAAACATCTGGTTTCTGTGAATAATATCCTTCAGTCGACAGAAAATGGTGCTTTTAGAAACATGAAGTAAAAATCTAGGTATAACCAAACGCGCGATTCCATTTTTTGAGAAGTTTTATAGAAACTTTTTTATATTGCTATTTTATACATACTTTTTTTTCTATAGAGAAAGCATTTGGAATATTATAGAGAAATCGAATACAGACAAAATAATGTGATTCTCAAGAACTGTTCATAAGGCAGAGGTCTATTATCTATTTTTATTTATTTATTTTTTTTATAACAACTAAACCACTCATGAAGAGAGACAATCGGCCCCACAAATGTGACAAAAATGGTTAACTGTAAAGGATTGATCGCCTTTACTTTGACGATTACATTTTGGTTAAACACATTCTGCGACTCAAAAGGTTCAAAGCTACCAAAACTGGCCCTGCAGGTAGTTATCCTCGTGATAATTTCACTAAATGATCAATACGACCTTTAGATCTCTCTCTAGATGCAGCTGCTGTTTGCCATGCCTACTGAGGCCCAGATTTGAATCGAGACCCATTTCTATACGTCGTACGTCTTTGGAAACGTCATAAGGATCACAGTAGTTGTAAGAAAGTTTTTCAAAACATAAAAATCACCTGCGGTGCGAATCAAATTGGCTGGGAATTACTGTGAAGTTCTGTGTTTAAGCACATAAATGTACAAATCTAGATCGCCATCATTATGTTGTCCGAAAGTATTTTGTGACCCAGAAATTTTAAATAACTGGTAAACCGTATAAGGCAAAAAAAACGATATTTATTCGTACCTCAAATACCCCCTTTCCTTACCCTTCATGCATTGAAGCCAATGCTCCGGGTGCTTATCAGCAGCGGTGTCATTCTCCGAGCCAACTACTGTCTTTTTAAGGCATACAAGCAATCAAAATTACACAGATTTAAATCTAGAGAATATAAGTGTTTTCTTCTTTTTCGAGCAATGTCTAGTAATAGCAATTGCTCTTGATACACTTTACGAGGATGAGCATCAGATCTATTTAACACTGTCAATGGACTCACATTCCCTTTTCCCAAGCCCATTCTTTCGCTTAATCCCACACTGATAGGCGGCATTGATTGACTCAGCTACGGTGCGTTCCACACAGGTTTTTTGCTGGTAAAAAGTACTCAAGTTGTCTTAGACCATGCCAATGCACTTTCGTGAACCTTCGGTAGATTCCATCTGTACTTTGACCTTTGAGTACTGAATCAGTGAGCGTTCATCTTCGGCACCCTAACGATATCTTTACCTATATACACATTAATCTCTGACACTCAATTGAATGTAACTAAAGGCTTTATATAATTATCTGCCGCATCTCGTCTGCGAATATTACGTAGTTCGAAATTTTTGGCCCGCTAAATAGCTACATACGTTGCTTGACTTCCCGAAACATGTCTAAAAAAAGGAACAGGGCAGGAGTCTTTACCTGAAAAGGCCCAACTTTGATGGCCGTCTCTTCGAGGATCCCTTCGGATTTAGCAGGTTGCTTTGCATTCCGGTAATCATCTTACAGCAAACACAGTTGCCAGTTGATGTTTCTCTCCGAACCTGCTCTTAGACGGCTGATTCGAATGCCTTCTACACCGCCTCCACTACTGTCTTTGTTCCAGCCCAAGGCGGAGTTCACCTGTTCAATAGAGCTGCTACTGTCATCGACGCCGCCACTGCTACGGTACTTCCATTATTGCCCTTACGACTGTCGTCATCGTCGTTGTAATTGTCGTCGTCTTGATCACGAGCTTGTAGTTTGCACGGTCGTTATCGTAAGTACACTCAGCCGTTTCATCACCTGGACTCCACCTCAGCTTCTCAGTAACATCTCGCCGTCACATATAGATAAAATAACGGTATAAACATTTTTTTACATATAAGCACACACACACAAGCACTACACTCTTTTTCCTTGCATGTATTGTAAGAATCTGCTTCTTTTGAGTTTCACTCTGGCTCTTATTTCCGGTGATGTCACACACAGAGACGTGTTAATCACATATACAGGTGGCGATAGTAAAACAGCAAGCTGTTTTTGGTCGCAAATATCACAGATGGCTACGATTTCACTGAAATACGTACACCCGTCAGACACACGTAAACATATAAACAAGAACAGGAGCAGTGTTATTGGTTATAACGTTGGTTGAGTACGATATTAACGAGAACGTCAAACAGGAGCGCCAGTAGTCGCGGAGTGTTGTATAGGTTGGCCCCCACACAGATACGTCCTGGTGCTCCTAGTCTGCGTCTCTCTATATTTGGTGGCAAAAAATAAGAGAGATGACACAGAACGTAGAGAACACTCCTTTAGAATTCATACTCTATGCTTGTCGCGCGGTTTAGCAACACCTATTATTTTGGCAGACCACTGCTAGCGGCTCCCCCTGCTAACGCTCTGCCAGAAAACGACATATAAAAACGGAGTGCTAAATAAGCGAAGCAGGCAAAGGCAACGCAGGCAATAATAGCGGCAGGTGGTAAGGCAAACTGACGCAGCCGACAAGCCCCATACGCAGTGATCTCTACAGATACACCTTCTTTATTTAACAATAACCAGCTACGAACGACCATTCCTGTAAGAACAACAAGCACAATAATGCAGGCCGGCAGTCACCGTTAGCTGTAGCCAACTGAATAGCATGCCTGCTTTCTAGTTGATGGGCCGATTCGATTTCCACTGCCTGTGCTACTGTTACTGGGTAGCAATGACTCTACGCTGAACTCGCTATTCGTTGGGTCTGGCAATGACAGAATGGCTGGATTGTCGTCTGTTCGCTTTGAATCGGTGCCCGCGTCGAAAAACGCAGCAGAGACCGGAGAGTTCAGCTTCGGCTGGGACGGTTGCTGTTACGGATGAGTATAGCCAACGCCGCCGTCGCCGCTGCTTACATAAATTGGGTAACTGGATGGACAGTGGTGCAGTCAGAGAAGAAATCGAAACTACCCAGGGTGGACCTTGTCACATTACGGAGCACGTGGATTGAGTCTTCTGGATTAGCTGATACGTGAGGAAATTTAAAAAAACAACGAAGGTGGAGCAAGATTTATTTAACTGACAGGTAGACTCAACTCAAGAGTAGGTCTGAAACCATTCTGGTTCACGCTGAGGGCCAACCGTCTGAAGCAATGGTTAACGCAGCAGAAACCGTAAAACTTTAAACATTTAGATTGGTTAACGCAACACCTAAAAGCCATACACTTTGTATGAATAAATGAACTTATTCTATCTAACAAGTAGAGTTGATCTTACCTGTAAATACACGGTATGCTCTGTTCGGTATATGCATATATATATATATATATATATATATGCTACAGATGTTATAATAAAATGACAAACATTTTTTACTTAGCTTAATATATCGATTATGGAACCAAAACTTCCTGCCGTTTCCTGCCGGGCTAATTATACACATTGTTATACGACAAACATCATTTCTTAACAAAATTATAAATGCTTTTTGATACAAGCAACAGTCGGACACTTTTGAGTGCGGCTTTTTCATAGAAAATCATAATCTGCCGAAACCAGCAACAGTAATAGAGAAAAACTATCTATATTACGCCATGCAAGGCTCCAATCGAATTCGTGATTAAAACAATAGTAAACGAATCTTATTCCAATTTTTTTTCCAACAAAAAAATAACTTTTTTGAATTATCTCTAAAAATCATTCAGTATTCATTAATAAACTTATCAGAACCGCGAATCGGTACAACAATAACGGATACTAGTATATATGCCTTCGAAATGAGACAAATATGCAGATACATTAATTGAACACGTTCATAACTCTCAATTGTAATTTTGAAAGCATTTTAATTATTTTGTGCCTTTATTTAATTAGCATATAGGGTTCCAGCGCTAATCGAGGGGACAACAGCCAGGTCTAGCCAAATCGAGAAGGTTTTAAACGTGATAAAGTTAAAGAAAAGCGGACAGAAATTAAGTAAAACAAAAATAAAATTATTTCAGGAGTCTTACCAGTCTAAATTGTTATGGAGCAGTTGTCACTGAATGTTGTAGCTGATGAAAGCGTGCTGATTAGAATGAAACATTAAAGGTAATAGAGGCGGAAGTACTTGGTACGCATTTGCTTTTATCTATCTCGGCTGCAATATATGGATTGCAAAGATAAGTTGAACGGCAATTTATTGCAAGCGATCATCCAAAAAATGATCATCAGAATCTTCAGCAGGCCGGCACAAATATCAAACAACAGAATGCCGATGCTTTGAGATTCACGCTTTGAGCGTTACATGCGCGTACGTTTGGAATACGCCGGAACTCGATGCCATTGTTATTTGTTGAATTTTGTTCTATGGGAAAATGGCTACATTTTATTATAGAGTGCCGATATGGTGCCACATGGTAAAATATTATAACAATTATAACAATTGAATTGTGCGCGCACAGTTTGGAAGTCGAAGCGACCGCCTGTGGCATCCGAACCCCCTAACGAAACAAGTCTCACAATAATAACAATAAGGACGAGAAAGCAGTTCTTTAGATTGCGAACGAAAGCTTTTGTGATCTACTTCTTAAGCCGCAAAACAAAATCTCTAATCTATACTACGTTTTACTTTAGGAGGCCGCCGTCCGAAGTGACGCCTAACGGCTTGAGTAGCGGACTTGCTGGCACTACGCGTGATTCTAGCTTAAACTGTTCGGTTAGCTATAACATCGGATAGTTAATTCATGATTTATATATCTATAAGGGCAGTCGAGTACGCTCAACATATTACTTAGATTTTATCATAAGTATTATATATATTAGTGCGCAATCTATTACTTTACTCTTCAATGGCTATTAGGTTTAGCGTGCTTAGTCTTTCACGAAATGGTACTCAACGCCGTCCATGTGTTTTCAATATGATTCGATGGCTCCCATAAATCTAGTCATTAAACGCTGGAGCACTTCATATACAAGTAATTTCAATTGGTTAAAAGACTTACTGAGGATTCTTATTAGACTCGAAATTAATTATATTTACTATATCCTATTTATTAATAGACGCGTATTGCGAATTGCATTCAGAGCTACAGTTGCATCATAACAGAAAAAACTTAACTTAAATCTGTTGATTTATTCGTAATATTTGTATTAATATTATTGTTATTATTAAATAATTTACATCATCATTATCATAATCTTTTCTTGTATGTATTTGTTTGGGTTTTTCGCATTGTTTTCTTTCATTCGTCTTATTATTATAATTATTATCTACGTTCCCTTCCTCCCACACTCACTCTTTTGCGTATTGTTTTCGTTTGTATAATCTTTATTATCATTATCAAATATTTTTCTAGTGTTGAAAGTAGTGATAATGATCCTTATAAATGCTATTTCTATTTAGTGGGGATGTTTTCTTCCATTTGCGTTCCATTTAAAGTTATTGTCGTTATTATTACATGATCTTCATCGACGCCGCCGTTTTTGCGCCGATGTCGTTTGGTTGTGTTTGAATTGTTTTTTAAGTTGGCTTCACATTTGGCAACTTTTTTTTGACACGTTAACGTTCGGTTCTTTACTATATAATGTTTTGCCATCAAAATCGCCGTCGTAGTCGCTTGCTCTGGCCTATAAAAGGACGCTCATCAAAACAAGTGATTATACTAATAACAAAAGCAATTTCGTCTGTCTTCTTGTCTCTATATTGTTTTCTGTTTATCCTGAAAATAACTTTTGGACAGCGCCGCAGACAGCCGTACACAAACCTGAAAATGTCGCACTCGTATGGAAAGAAAATAGGGTAAATAACCCTCTGGAATATCCCCGTGAGGGTGTGATTTCGGCTTTATGACGGCGTACAACGTTCGTATGCTACGTGTATGCGACGGGAATTGCCCGCTACTGATGGGCATACGAGACGGTTTACGGGTGCATTGTTTCATTGCTTTTTCATTATTGATAGTTGATGATGTAGTTGTTGTTATGATGGCTGGCTTTGTGTTCCGATTTGCCTTCTGCTGATTTTTGAATACGTCCGTCATTCTGAATAAATTTTATTTCGAGGTATGGATTCTGGTGGGAGTCGGGGATTTGGCGGGCATGCTCAAGGTTTCTTTTTTACCGTTATTGTTCGTTTGCTATGGTTGTTGTTGCTCGTTCATTTGTTTATTCGTCACCACATTTTCAATATTATTATTGTCATCAGCATTATAACCATCATTATTATTTTTATTCTTATTATCATGGTACACGCTTTTCATCAATGTCTATAGATCATGATCACCTTCGGTCGCTTTTTGTTGTGTTTATCTTAGTTATGCATGCAAATAATTATCTGTTACTTTTTTTTTTTAGTTGTGAATGCTAATGGGTGACGAGTCAGCTGATAGGTCGTTGGTGTGCTATGATCAGATATAGTTCGCTTTAATTGGGTCTATGAGTCTCCACTTTCGATAAACAAAATCATCATCCCATGTACGTGTTTTTTTTTTATCCTTTCGCCTGGTCTACAGGGCAGAGTAACTGATAGGGTAGTGTTTGTCCGGACTCTATATGTTATATTATACGATGAATCGATTGGGTACAACTGTTCCTTTTTCTTGTGTTGTGTAGGTATAAAAAATGACCATCTAAAATTGAATCGACGACCTCTCATCTTCTCGAAACCGTTTAGAGGCGCTGCCAGACTTTCGGCAGACGTCCCGTGTGCTAGCTCTGCTCGGTCAGCCACCGCATCTTCCCTGGTTGATGGTATCTTTGCTGGGGATGATTGATCTCGGGATTTTTGGTGGCGAACCATCGACAGAAGGGCAATCCGCCAAGATTAGCTCTACTGCCCACCCTCCTTCTTCTCCTGCTCAATCACTTCAGCTGTAGGAAGAACGTTCTTCTCCTGGGTCTCAGTGTGCTTCAGTGACTTTGAGTCAAATTTCTGGATACTATCGACCATCTCGTTGTGACCCTTCTCGGCCTCAATATCTGCAAAGAAAATGAGACAACGCAAATGTAACAGCACCGCATTAGACGCCAAACAGTGGACCAGAAACAGTGGAACAGGTTGAACAGAACTACGCCTTGAATAGATAGATACACATCTATTATGCACACAAAAACCCTTCAAAAATCTGCTTATGCGACTAGCAGTACTAACAGTATGTAAAAGTAGCGCTCAGCTCTCACTTAGTTTTTCGAACCGACAAACGATCCGTGTGGCCTTAGAAACAAGAAAAACAATTCTAAAATACATTTGGCATGAATGGAAATCACTCCACAATGCTTGTAATATCTGCCCCGGCAGGGCTTTGAAGGAATTTTTAAATCCGGCTAAACATCTTTCAGCACCACTTGGTACTTCAAAGGGAAGAAGCTCCTGGGAGCTTAGCACAGACATTCCACTAATGATACGACAATCTCATTATACAGATTGCTGATACTGTAAGCGAATAGGTTCTTTGTGTCATTTTCGCCCTGTAATTTTTCTATTTCCTTGTCCTAGAGCTTTCTAGCTAAAACAATTGAATTAGAATACAGGTAGTACGTGTAGTCTGTCAATGTACCTAATCAAAAAATACAGTTTGTATTTTATGCCAGGAAGAAAGACATTTGCATGGCAGCAGATAGTAATATAGACATACGCCGCTATCTGTTGCCATTTTTGGTGCTTTTCGTTGTCTTTTATGCTGAAGCAGTTCTCAGGTAGGTGCTAGTTTGGGCGTCACCACGCAGTCGCAGCTCACTCTTCATTAGCGCTAGTTTTCGCTTATCTGTACATTGAGGTTCTCTTTGATCGCTCTCGTTCATGCGCCACCACAATCAATGGGTGACTGTCAGAGTTGGAAGTCGGCTTTAAGCCCTCAGGTCGATTGCAAAATACTAACTTACCCTTAAAAAATAAAGTGTAACGATTTAAGGTTGACGGTCGAAAATATTTTGAGCTGATGGCTGTTTTTGATTTATCGGAAAAAAATTTTAACATTTATTGAAATACAGTTTATATGATAAATTTAAGTTAGTCACGATATTTAGTAAAAACTCAATCATATGGGACCTGCTATAATACATTCAATAATCACTAAAAGACCTAGTGCAATTTGACGTCAATGGTCAAGCAAACACCTTTCCTAGGCCTTGGCCAGTTTTAGCGCAAGTCATCTCTTACGCGCTTTTCCATATCGTAAGGCCTAATCATCAAGACCTATACCGATTTGTGTCAACACAAAAGAAGAATTTAAAACTCTTAGAAGAATTTCTCTTTGATATACGTATTAAAAAGCATGCCTATCTACGTCTATTCTAATATTTTTAACGCCTTCTAACATTTTAATCGCTCTAGACACTGTTGATAGCTCTTATATGCTAGCCAGTTCCTCTACCTAACCGAGCAAATTAACGACTAAACAGACCTTCCCTAGTTGGCACATAGATCTTTTCCTTGGTGACGGTGGGTCGTAACTTAGCTTTTGCAAAACCCTGGATCCCGGTTACCAGCTCCTGCTGCACTTCCCATGGACGCGCAGCCATTGCACCTTAGTCTTTTCCGATCTAGCACTTCTAATGTGGCGAAGGGTTCCGATTTACCGATAACGGTTAACACTGACGCTTACGTACCCACCACGGTGCCTTTCCTCGTCGTTCAAGCCAGCGACAAATATCGTCTCCTTACCGCCAGCAGTTTTTTATCCTTCAGCGACGGCGATTAACTGACTATTATTGATTATGAACAAGCACGAAATTATTCTTTTCAACCACAGTGGAGTCCACCCTTGGTCTTACTGCAGTACCCTATCCTCGACTAACTCTAATCGACACTAATTACGCACAGTTTCTTGCAATTCGTGGCAAAACAATGTGATAATTAGTTAAAATAGCCTTACAAGACCGCAAGCTTCACCATCTGCCGTGTTGAAGTACGAATAATAATAATAATAATAATAATAATAATATGAACTCCTGGTAACGCCAAGCGTCAGTGACGAACGGGCAGGGAGACTTCGCTAAGAGATTTCGCTTTGTTTCTGCGTTCGCTTGTGAACAACAGCGCACTCCTAAGAGGCGGAATAGCAGCTGTTGGTTGGTCGGCCTGTGGCTTTGTTGGTTCAGAGCGCGCCTGTTTGCTACGCCATAACTGTCGTCCATTGACTGCTATGTTTCCCTCATTGAGAAAGCTGAAAGCGGCGGCGGTGGTGGTGATCGTCAGCCGCCGCTGACGCGGACGCCCGCGCCTGAACATTTCGTTCTGCGTAGTCATAAGGAAGACCGATGGAGAGTCGGCACAAAGGTGGACCAATGGGGCCAGTGCGAATTATCGTTAAACGATCGGTTGCGGCGGCAGCAACAACGACGACGACGACGCCGATGAGAAAGAAGAGCAAAGGAAGGTAAGAACAGCTAACCTAGGGTATCCTGAACAAGCACCGAGAACCTTTACGAGATAGGCCATGCGCTGATCGGCACAGCAACGACAGTAGGCTGCCTGCTGCTGCTGCTGTGGCTACGCCAATTTTAGTTGTACCTAGAGCGAACGGCCGCTGAGCCTTCCCATACACAAGTCAACAGCGAGCGGGTACAGGCAGGAGCCACAGCCACCGAAGGTTCAGGTCACTGCCTACGGTGTTACCAGGATATCGGCCAGCGCAGCATTGAATGTACTGGCAGTGCAACAGAAACGGGAGTACCGCAAGTGAGAGAAAAAGTGTAAGCAGGGGAACATTCGAAAGAAAAGTAGAACGAGTCAATGGTCGTCGAGAATTCAGCCTCGGAGTTCATCCGTGGGAAGAACGGTCTTGCACTGATGACTGCTTTCTTGTGAGTAGCAGTAATAGCGGCAGTGATTACAGACCTTTTTAGTGATGGCAATGATGGCATCACAATTGCGCCAGTCATAGCAAAAGCTGCTAACGATCTCACCTGGGTAGGTGAAGGGAGGCAAAGACAGATCAGACTGCCACAGTGTCCGGTACCCTTCGAAGAACTTTGCCTACTCCATATGCACATACATACAAAGAGCGCGTATGCATTAAGGGAACACTTGTTCACTAGCCACATGCGAACCACGTCAGTGAACCCACAAGCTCCGTGACTTCAGAGTTCGTCACGCTGACGGCTTAAATGCCTCAAGCGTTTTGACAGGCGAATTATGGTTTACTACCAGCGGCCATTTTGTTCTGCCAACCTTTTTGGCAAACGATGGGAACGTCGCAGCTCAGTTGCCAACTTACTCTTACCACGATAAGAGTTTTTGGCTGGTCGGAAACATATTATAATAGGCATAAATGATTCAGGACTCCTTAGACATCATCAATGCTTGTTTCTAGTCTCAGCAAGGTCCATTTATTATAGAAATCATCTTGTTTATTTTATAATGCTTAGCTGTTAAGCAAAGAGGTGATGGCTGACTTCAAGCTCCGTGAAGTCTCCTGGTACTCAACACCATCGTAGAAGTTGAATTAACAGAAAAATATTCCCGTTGACGCATATGGCGGCGATATTTATAGCATCTAGTATTTCATATTAAGGAATTGTGTCCTCTTTGGTGTATGATATTACACTAAAAGCGAAAATTCCAAGGGTCGTAATTAGACACAAAAAACGGAAAAAAATAGATATATATATATGCAGGAAACTATGACACATTTTAACCACAAACAGAACATTTGTACATATTCTTCAAGTTTGATTCACGGACCTCATCATAGCCTCTTAGGTATACCGTTAGATCTCTAACTGCCTAAGTAGCTATATTATATATATGCGAAACACGGTGATTATCAATCGGTATTTCGCCGTATTTGTCTCAACGTGCTGCGTCCAGAGTTTCGAATACTCGAATAACTGGGGCCTCAAGTTAGCCCACGAGGACTCCGATCATAATAAGTGTGAGCATCTGGTCAGGCTACACTGTCTGGAGCTCTGCATGTAATGACTTTTTGAGTATTTCGAACAAACGAGAGCCATTTATGGCAACATAGAATTCGGCGGTAAAAGCAGCGTGCGAAGTGACCCAGGAAACATAGTGCGGGAGGCCCCTGTAGGTTTCTAAGAATCGTCCAATCTAAAAAGCTGAACCGCAACTGTGTACTTATATTTACGATTATTTTAGTTATACACTATTTGGGATATTACTCGTTTAGTCCTGTTACGATGTAGTTTCCCACCAGCCGATACGTCTCATTGTGATGCCGTGCGCGCCGTACGGAGAATAATTACACAAGACGCTGACAGCAGTCAAGTTACCTTCATCACATTAATATAAATAAATAGTCACTAATATACCCCGTCAAAAAAAATACTTGATACGCATAATCTAAATAATAGCGATAATCGAATTTAGGTCATGTATGCCCACTTATATTCGAGTAACTATGACTCGCTCGCTTTTATTTAACGTAAAGGAAGACAAATGACGCTCTAAAGCTGCGCGCACTCAAGCGACGAATGCTATAAAGAATCCTAATAATTTAGCGCGCGAATATGATTTGATACCATTGACGCGCTAGAATAAAATATGACAAACCTGTGAGTAACTAAATTGGCCAAGTACAACAAGTGGGCGTATATTGTTTTCAAGCGGCGTCCCGCTTTAATATACGTAGAACATGTCACGCATATTGTATAAAGGTACCGGAGTATCGGCCAGAAGAATCGCAATGTTCATTGCCTTGGTGCATGTTCGCTTTGGGTTTAATGCCCTCCCATTGTTTTGTCCGTCTCAGTTGTAAACGAAGCTTGTGTTTAACTTCTGTTTCCTGTATTGAGCTTGCGGCAGCAGCGACGGTGGCGTCTTACATTGTTCATGAATGAATGGACTTAGACCTGCAGCACGGGCAACCATATAGATATACCGTTCTAGATTTCGCTTTGGCAAAGATTCCGGTAGATTGACTCGTACGAATGGCTGGAACGACGTAGGCCATATCTATTCATTGCGTAGAAAAACGTAGATTACTGACGTATGTGCTTCTCGGTTTACGAGGGTAAACACGCTGAGTTCGGGTGTTGTACTTTTTGTTGTTTTAACATGGCCGAGTCATTCACACCGGCTGTATGCATCACTTGGCCGACTGCGACCGTAATAATTGTTTACTTATTGATGTTATATCCTAATATACTATATTCAACCACCAAAGTTATTGCTTGGTGAAGTGGTAAACGATAAAATCATGTTCGACCTGATGATGTGGTAAAACACCTTCGCTTCTATCTGAGTCCATGTTTTTGACACACATGGTCCGTTCCGGTTATCAAATACCTTGAAACTTCCAGTGAATCAAGCAAAGAAACTTTGCTCCATACATATTTTACTTAGTCTCAGAATGTATCACATTAAAACGGTTTTCTCATATTTGACAAAAGACAGGTAACCGTATTTTGATTCCTCCCGTTAGCACGGCTATGTCTGCATTTTTGGAGCGAGCACTCGAAACTTTGCAATGGTTGAAACTAGCTTTTTTCGTTTACCTTTTTAGAATGGCTGTTTTCTGTGACAGAGACATATCCGTTGCTGATGTATCGACCTTCACGTACCCTTTTAGGTTTACACGATACTCACTATGGTTTCAGCTATACTATGATGAGATGACCGCTATAGTGCATTTTTATCTTTCTCGAAATTTATTCAGCATACACTAGGAATCTTCTAAGATGTCCTTATAAACCGTCGGCAGTTTCTACTGGTCAGTCCCAGCCAGGAAACAGTGGTCTTCGAGATGTCAGACTAAAACTCAGCTAGCTGCACTGACGAGTAACTTTATCATTATTTATATATGGTGCTTTATTAGTATGTAGAAATGCTCCGTGATTTCAATTTACGTATGAAAAAGTTAAGCTGTTCGCAACAGCGTTACTTGTTAGCGTAGATATTCCTTGTCTCCACTTTCGATAGTGCAAAGCGGCTGCAGACCCGTTTAAACGATCATTAATCCATCCTTTCTCGATGCGAAGAACAACCAGATCAAAAAATAGTGTAATAAAACAGGACGAAAGAAAGCTATAGAATTCATAAACAATGCAAATCTGCTACAATTGATTCGCATATTGGCGGTAGGCGATATCTTGTTAGATGCGTTATCTAGGCGTCCTGTGGCAGCACCGCAGTAGCGTTTCCTATTCGCTCTATGGTCTCTAGATAAGTAAACAGTAAGAAACTACCCGACCAAAATGTTTATCTAAATACATGATAAATATTGATAGCGATTGATGGTACATTCCTAATCATGTTACAGGAGTTCAACGGCGCAGTTATTAGTAAGTGCCACGTATAACACAAAATGAATGAATTTTGTTGAAATATTTACGATTTTTTTTTTCTATTTTTCTGAACCGTTACGATTTGGCCCTGATTGTCCGTCGCTTGAGCAACAAGGCGCCTAAGCAAAATGGCATCGATCCTTTTCTATTTTCTATACAGTAGTTTGTGACAATTACACAATTAGTTGATAACCAAAATCAAATTCTCTTACAAAATTGCATGACCAACGCTATAACTTCAAAGTTAGCTTAAACAAATTGAACTGATCCTCTGTGGTCTTTCGCGATTTGTCTAGAGCTACTCTACTGCCAACATCTCAATGCACAATCGACCGGTTTGCCTTTCCGGGATCGCCGAGTTTCAATACTTTTACACTGCGTCCTGCTGATCCAACAAGTGCTGCTGCTGCTGCCGCCGCCGCCGCCATTGTTGCCGCTGACGGCTCCCTCAGCGAACCTTGTCTCCTGCTCGTTTATTATCTGTTGTCTGCTGAGAATGGAGTTTGATTCAGTTATGTTTGGGTACAGGAGTAACCACGATTCACATGTTAGTTCAGCTATGAAGAAAACGAAAGACGGAATCGTCAGACACGTTCGCTAGCAGCAAATCAATTTTGCATCGTGCTCGTGTTTGCCAATGTCTGATGGAAGTAATATCGCCATATAGATAGATGTAAAACTATATAGAAAAAAAACAGAGGTCTGTTCGATTTTCCGAATGAATAAAGAGGGAAGTAGATGCTTGATATCATCGACCGGTCAGAGACTCGCTGCTACTGCCGCTGCTTTGGCCTGAAGTAGCGAAAAGCAAACGGCTGACCGACCACCAACCAACTGGGCCAAACAACTTAATGACGACGGCGCTGGGCAAAGCAGACCAGAAATCGTCCACGTGCTGTATCTAGACAGCACTGCCGCGCCACTTTATTAGTTTTGACAATACCCATAACACACGCACGCTATTGTATAGAATAATACAATCGTCAGTACTACTAACGTTCTATATATGACCACTCGAAGACTACAGAAGCTGTTTTCTTTGCTGCCATCGCAACCGGTTTCGCGAAAAGAAAGCCGGGAAAACAAAATAGTAGAAGACGAACATTCTTTTAGAAAAAAAAAGGTTTTTGTGAGGGTCAGCGGCGGGATAGTCATGCTGGTTTGCCGGAGCGCCGTCCTTCGTATGGACTCCGGAAATACGCGGAGTTATTAATCTGCTATTGCTAATATCAGCGGGGTTGTACCAACGGTGAACTGTGCTTCAAGCCGAGGCTTTTGAACTTGATAGCGAGACAGCAGAATTGTGAAAAGACAACGATTTGGTGATAACGATGTTCACAAACTTGAATTTGCGCGTACGCGTACGTGTGTATATCTGATTTTTTTTTTCTGTTATCAATTCCGCGATTGTACTTCATAGTGTACGTGAATGCCATTGTCATTAAACCTCAACTTTCTGTAAGTCTGCGAGATCGCTGCTTTTAGAGCGTCACAATATATATATATATATATACATATATAATTGCTGGATACTACAGCAAAGCGCATACGCATTCGTTGAGAACTGAAGTCCTTTGGTTTCACTTTTTGCGCGATCGTATGTTTCAAAGCGACGTACGTAAATTACATTTGTACTGATTTAACCAGTTATCCTGCTCTACCACTAATACGGAAACTAAAGCAATATCCAACAAATTTATGTTCAAATAGATATACTACGTGTTACATTTCGAGATAAATGTGGTTTTCACGTTAAAACTCCATTTTCTTTAGTGGCTGTTTTTGTTGAGACTTTGCCCTTACCCGAACATATATCTTCTTGAAAAATTTTTGCTCAAAGACTTTACCTTTTAGGGAAAAAAACAGTTTGCTTCGTACGTTGGTTTCATTGTTCACTCGCTACAGATGGGCTGCTAGCGAATCACTCGGAAAACAACGAGTACGTCAACACACAAATGGGAAAGCGGCATGAGCGTTAGGAGCGGATGTCCCCTGTACAGCTAGAGGTTGTACAACCCTACATACGTCTTTTCTACCCCAACATCAAAGCAAACCTATGCGTTTCTGTTCTCTCGCTCAATCGTCGGCTTCACCTGCACACACATAGACATGCTAACCTCATGAACAGGCTCAAAAAAAACGCAAAGAAAACGCTCTAGCCCTTAACTCTAAGTAACAGTAACTTCTTACAGCGTGAGGCGACGCCGCTGACTTTTCAAAAGGTTCTCAGAAGCCTAAAAGAAACATCATCGAATGTGAATATTTATCAAATATCGAATCTATGATGGACGCTTCTGGGCGGAACTGCCAACCGTTGCCAACATGGCTACCATTGCCTATGGACAATGGAGGTCGCTACCTCGGCTGTTATGCTGGTCCTCTTGCTGCCACTGTTGTTGTTGTTGTCGTCGTTGTCATTGTTGTTGCTGTTGGCGTAGACGAACCTACTACAAAGGAGATAAAGTAAACTTTCGCTATTTTGCCAACATGGCAACTTTTATCATTTAGAGTCCATTTAAAGTCCATATGTTGTATGCTGCCTGCGCCATCAAAGCTTCGGTATATTTTCGGTGGCCGCTAAATGAACGTGTAAAAATGTTTCAGCATTGTTTTTGATACCTGTTTTTGTCAAACAAAGTAAATACTAAGTACATTAAAGAGAAGGCGAACTAGGGGATAGCAGGCGCCTTAACACGCACGCACTACATATTTGCCAACATTTGCTTGGCCTTGAAAAATGACAAGTCTTGTTCAGTTCTTTAAGCAAAAGAATACGATGAGTTGTCGAGGCAAAAGGCAAAAAGCTCAAGGAGCTGATTTCCGTTAAGTTTGCATTCAACTTCCATTAAGATCTCCAAGAATATTAGACCTTGCAACAGCTAGAATTCTAATTTTGTTGAGTTCACAAATATAAGGACAAACGAAATTGTATTCCTTCAGACAAGAAGTTGGGTATTTTATAATGATGTCAAACTCTCGTTTTATCTGTTCAAGAGTCTCGTTATCAGGATCATTTAAAGAAGCCAGGCTGTAGTTTCCGTCTGCTGTTCTTGTGGCTAAGCAGCTAATCATAACGCTACATCCTCTGATCGTTAAAGCAATGCAAAAGGTATGCCGCATCGCCGGTTACTAGCGATTGCATCATGCTAACTTCGTCATGGCCATTTAAATAATGTTGGAAGTCTTATGGCTGTCACGTGAGTGATGGGCTGCGTGTGTTATTTCGAGCGTCTTTGCCATCTCATTGATATTGTGTTCTCTGCTTTGGCATTAAAATAGAACGTGCGAGGCTCACCGCACAGGTCATCATCAGAAAAATTGAAGTTTCGAGCAACTTGCATAACTCAGCGACTTGATGAATAACCTAATTGAAAAAGCTACTTATGTAATATTTTCAATAAATTAACGGTGATTTCGTTGGAGCAAAAAAGAGCATAGGCGGAAGTAAGCGTTCAAAAATGTTTCGAAGAGGAGTAAGCGATTATACGCGAGAACAATCGCCCTTTCCAAGTGCGAACACTGACGATATTGGACTGCTTCCCACTCCAGCTCTTGTCAAAGACTAGGATGATCAACTCGGTGACTGACCGACACAGCAAAAAAGTACTGAGCTATTCTGTCGAAGCAACTGCTCGACTTGATTTGCCGGCAATGCCGAATGTCAATTTCTAAGCGGACGTCTGAGTCACCCAGGTACCCAATGGGTCGGGCAGTCGAAGCGGATGATGCCACGACCACCACTATCAACATCACCATCAGGTAATAATGGTTCTATAGCGGTTGAGTCACAAGTAACAGTTCTAATGTATTTCGCATAGCCGACTGGTGATATCTTGAACATAGCGAGAACTGACTAGCTCAGACGCTGCGATCATCCAGTAGTAGAAATAGTCACATAAAATTTATTATTGTCTATTTGAAAGATAGAAATTTCTTGCTCTATTGCAGCCACCCAGAGCTATCAACGTTTATACAACATGGTACGTCACGTCAACAGCAATGTATTCTTTGAATAGTCTAGACGTTATACACAGTCAAATTATGAATGTAACGAATGGATTTAGATTTAGAAAGGTAATTAGATATATGTTTCGCGAATCCCTGCCGTTGTACAATTAACTGCATGCAACTCAGTCCTTACCCAAGAACAGAAAGTACGTCCCTTGGGCATTGAGCGCTTTTTGCTTAATCCCATCAGCCCTTCGTATCTGTTAAACATTAAAAGATGCCTGTTTACTGGTCGCATTTATAAGTTACAGGGTGGCCTTATCTACACTAAATTAAAGGCAATCAAAGGTACGAACTACTTATTCGTACTGAAATTAGTTGAAGCCTGTTACCACCAAAATGCTTTCCTTCATTCGAGACTTATACCACCAGTGAACAATGATAATAATAATAGTATGTTCCTGGTTCTATGCAAAGCAGATGTCAGCGACTCTACTATGTCAGCATTACTCGTTGCTGCTAGTGACAAGTTTCATCACTTGTTCGAAACCTGTACTATACGAATTAAGCGACACACTGATTAAGTTGTCGCGAGTCAAATGTTGCTGCTTTGTTTTTTTTGAGGCATGATATCTCCTACCTGCAGCTTGATTAACGGTTACCGTGTCTACCATCTTATCTGGGGTGCCTTTTGCACCACAAAATTTCCCCTTAGCCAACAGGCTTAACACTCGACGACATCGATAGTCTGATCTCTACGACCTTCTTACCTGACTGCCGCCTGCTTTTCTATCTGACTCATCGTGGTGTGCACGTTTCGCATCAATACACATGCAGGCAGACGACAAGGTCACAGGAACACATGCGGTTATAGTCACCCAGTGATACAATCGCACCCTTGATGGTCCTGGCGTCGTCCTAAGTGGCAACAGGAGCGAAGCAACAGGAAATGGGTAACCGCAACAGCATTATCGCATCTATCTAATCATCATCCCAAAAAACACCCCAATCACCTCCTTCCTAACCCGATCAATTGGGTCAAAAAAGAGAACCGACAGAAGCTGTGGGAACGCGCAGCCGATTCAGGACTGGCATCCCGCTCCGACCTAGCTAAGGCCATCGGTCATGAGGCGATGAGTAACACCAACGGTCTAGTTACGACGGTGGCAGAGAACAGGCACATGATGTCTTAGTGTCTGTTTCCTCAGCTAAACGTGCAGCTTTACTTTCGCAGTCGCGAACATGTACGTGGATACGTATACAGAGACATATCTATGCTGATAGTCTTGCAGCAAAACAGCCCGAGCCGAAGTTGTGAATCGTAATGGGAATGAAAGCAACGACAAACACCATAAAACAGATGGGAACCCATAGTAACCCATAGTAAACCCACTTACATATCTTACTCACATCTGCATAGGTTTAATAGAAATACGCAACAAGCAGTGTTGAAGGCAAAAACGTTTGTTAGCTGGTTGAGAGGAAAGTACAATACATAACGCCTTCTCGCATTTACTAATTCTTTTAAGCTAAATGAGGTACGACGTACGAGGTGCAACAGTGTCGAGTAAACAATGAAATGTCTATGATGTTTGTTTAGATCACTCTTCTTTTTCCGTGGGCGTAGTCTCTGTGGTACACTGAAATGTGATTAGTAATATTCCCAATGTGATTAATATATAGACCCGGAAAATTAATTTTTAGCAAATCCTCCCACATATTACTTTCAACGAAATGCCAACTCATTAGGTATTATCATTATTACGTGCAAATTGGCCATAACAATTTACCAATAAGATAAGCAAAGGTCATTGAATGAAACATTACGTATACCCAGAACAATAATGCATTTTAGGTAAGTACTGCTATTCCACATGTTTGTTATTTTGTCTCTACTGAAATCTTAGAAATAAACGGGTTAACGAAGTCCTTTAGCGTGTCAATGAACCAAACACTGGTAAACATTGATATTATCACGGCGATGCCTATTTATCTGCTGCAGGTACCACTGTTGACCGCAGTTACTATAATTATCAGTATATATGAGTCTGCGTCCGTTACGAGGCAAAAACGTTTCGTTAAACGAACTAGAAGCTTTTGTAATTAATGCATGCAGTCGCAAGTATATTAGAGGTACTCTACGCCATATATTTATACCAGCATATCGGTAGAAGGGAGCAACCAAACACAGAAGAGCTAGTACGTGAACAATGAAACACAGAACACCAAACCAAAAAACGTTACTCAGGGAGCGACGGATGCTGTGACTATTTTTCTAGTCTTTTCTTTTTTTCTAAAGAGATCACCTGCCACTATCCAGGTAAATAGCTAAAACCTACGTCGTATGACGAAAAAATAAAGCAAAGCGAATTGATTGAAAAATAATTAAATGAAGACAAAGTACTGTATAAAAATTTAAAAAAAAGATAAGAAGACCTAAGAAAAACAACAGTTCTGGCAGAAAAAAAAGCTTGACACCTTTTTTATGTGCGCCGCATGACCTACTATAAAATAATAGAGGGCGTATTGTCGATAGAAACCATCACCAGCTCACTTTCAGCTAGTGCAACTGCTAAGTAGCAACTACCAAAATCGACACTACTAATGATAAAGTTCACCATCAAGACACAAGCAGACAACGAAGGAGGAAGACTGTTTAGATTGCGGAAGAAAATTGGCAACATGATACACGTTCGACTTAAAAGCGACCGTTACGAAAAGACAAAGGATTAGTCAGAAGGAAATATCGGAGTAAGATGACGATAGCGTTGTACGTGGGAGCAACAACAATTCCGTTACCAGTGCACACACACACACACAGACAAATCCGATCTTCACGGGCTGATAGGAAAAACATCGGAATCAGAAGACAGGTAGTACTAATTAAAGTAATATTGGTAGAACGAACATTGCTTTGATAGTTAGAAACAAGTCGAAAATTGTAGGACGAATCGAACAGAAGAGCAGTTTGCCATAGTTGTAAATGCTGTCATTAAGTAAGTAAAGGGGGAAACGCTCAAGGACAAGTTCAATACAGGAGGAAGTCGGGAATTGAAGCAGGTAAAAATTTCATTAGCAGCATTTCATGGCTCGACAGCTGTTTTTGTTATTACTGTGAAACTGCGCAGAAAATTCAAGTCACCACTATTTCTATATCATCTTAGACACGACATGATCAGGTTGTAGTTGAGCTGTCGCCGTTGCTGTGGTACTACGACAAGACAATGATGACTCACTCTCTTTGGTCGGTAGCGGATTCTTCAGCTGCGTATTAGCATGCTTCAGCTGAGACTGGTTGAAACTCTCCACGCCCTGAAGCAAACCCTGGTGAGTTTTTTCCCCTTCGATGTCTGTTCGCCAGCGAAAGATCAGCGACCAACAAAGTCAGAGAAGATACGCCGCACATGACAGGATACAATAGACGGTGTTAAAAAATCCGATGATTGAGTGTGAGCGGATGGATGAATAGAAACGAGAGTCGATAGGTCACCATCGATCATGAATTCAATCGAGCGCAATCGTCAGGGGCGTCGCGATGTAGAGTAGATAGGAAGGATATATTATAATTTGATAATTCAACAGGCAACCGTTCGGTAACAGGATTCGATGGGTAGAACAATGTGCAGAAGTTCAACCGGGAGGAACAGAAGACAGATGAAAACAAATTGTTTACTAAATGAATTTACTTGATCCAAACGAATAAACGCTATGTAATTATGATTATAATAATAATATTACTTGGAAGTTATGAGCAAAACCATACTACTGACTAATAAGTATCATTGGGTGCTATATATCCCGCTTGCTAGCGATAAATCAGTAAAATATTACCGTTAGTTGTCAAATGAATTTATAAACGCCGACATTTTCAAAAACCTATCAATAAAAGATAATAGAAAACTGCGTATACCGGCTGGGTTTTTGAGACTCGTATACGTGATAAGGTCAAGGACCTGTCAAGATAAACAAAGACAACTTTCAGGCTAAATTTGTTAACAAGAGTGCATAATCGAGGTCAACATGCTTTGCTTGAATCAGCGAATTATAAAAGTATCATTTTTTAATTATTTGCCTTTTAATAAAAAGAAAAGAGAAACGGAAAAGTATTCACACTTACAGAGGTGCGAACAGGATAATATGCAAACTATATCTTGAACGCCCTCTAATGCCAAAAATTTAGCGTATTTACAGTTACAAAAAGGCACAAATGTCTAAATTAGCTAGATTTATTAAAACCTGGTGGATACTTACCTTCTTTGGAGGGAAGAACGACCTTCTCCTGAGTCTGCGTCGCTTTCAGCTTTTCCTGCGAGAAATTTACCAGCTCGTCGGCAATAGCGGCAGCAGGCTTTGGGAGACTATCTTCGGAAGACATGCTTACGGTTTTCGGCTTGATCTAAAAAAAGCAAGCAAAGCGCATACATAATTGCTTAATATTAATGCACAGTCGATAAATGCGTTGAAACAACAAAACAACACCGATGAGCCTATTGCGGAGTCGAGTGAGTGTTTTTAACGTAACATCGTATTGATTTCTCACAGGTGCCCTGCGCTATATTAAACTGTATTAATTACAATTATATGCTATTCTTCTGATATCCAGAACCAAGCAGCGTAATCTACAACAATAAACACCCATTACTAACAAAGAATATACTTAACCATGTTACACAGCATACCCTAGTTGCTGATTGTTGAAAATTAATATAAATGTACCAATGTAGCGAGCAGCATCGAATAATAATGACAACATGGCCATAACTTAAATAAAATGCAGGAAACGTTACTATCTTTTCTGCCTATCCTAAGCTTTCGATCGATAATGCTCAGAAGGCTTTTTTTTTGTTTGGAAGTTGCCAATAAATATCCTGCCTGAGTATTGTGTGGTGCTTGTTGGCTTAGAGATTTTGGGGGTACATTATATCAATCGATGACATTACAACAACTCAGTTAGGCTATCTGTGCTAAGACCGCTGTTCTTTCTCGTTCCATCTTCAGATGTTTTTTGCATGCTAGCGGGGAAACTAATATTAGCAACCTTAGCTCTAACGTACCTATGATTAGCCAGATAGCTCTCTGTTCTTCGCTGTATGGAAAGTAGTTAATCGACGTATTTGATCTAGTCTAATTTGACTGGATATATTAAGCATCGATAGGAGCTTTATAGGGCAATAGATGGAATGAATAGATTAAATCGATTTTTATACTTTGCTGTCGCAGGCGTTTACGGGTAACCTTTTTACTATCGTTGCACCTTTGTTCCTTCGTATACATTTCTACATATCCCCTGTGCTATACTGAATTCTATATGAATTCATAGAAGAAACATAGGAGAATGAACAATTTTTAGTGTATTTTACCTGTGTATTTCCTATCTTTTACTTCTTGAATATTTTGGATGTTTGAATATTCGCTTAAAATCTCAAACGTTTGAGAACCCCCTTTATCTTCGGTAAAGACTCGAAAGTGGTAACCTTTACTGATGTAAGCCTGACCTATAAAAAATTTACTTGGCCGATCTTGGATAGCTTTGCCATTCTCTTCGGAATATTTAACAGATCTTTCTACGAGGCAGCCTCAGGTAACGCGAAATTAATTATGAAATGAGAACTTCAAAAAACATAATTATCAACTATTATTTTTTTTAGGTATACGTGTCAAGAGAAGTTTAGACCAATGCTTAAAAGAACGTTTAAGTTTTTACACGATGCGTTTCAAGCGGACTTCAAGATGATCTACTGGATTATTTAAAAAAAAAAGTCAAATAACTTTATCCTAATATGATAGTTCCAGAGAAGCTTTTGTTGTTGATTTTTAAGCAGCAATTAAAAATGTCTAATAATTTGTGCGACTTCTCGTTGGCTTAGTCTGCACATTAGTTTCAGAACTTTCTCGACACCTCAAACGTGCAGAAAACTAGTTTATGGCTAAAAAAAACTATTTAACGTTGGTTATTTTGTGTAAATTGTAAACAAACCTTCGCTTCGGCTACTGCATGGCCGTGTGTTCGTCTATTTGCTGATGGAATTGCGCCATAATCTACCTCTCTCGCTCAGCCGCGTTCATTAATCGAACATTACGCTCCCACCTGCAACAGCTCCCCACCGCCTAACTTCAGTAGGTAAAATTAACATTGCACGCAATTCAGTAGTGCTTCTCCCTCAGCTATTTTTTCTACTATTGCTATTGCCAGTACGGCTAGCCGACCGAAAACTCCGCTGTGCACCAGTTTCACAATGTATTTTTAACAAATAAGATCAGAAACTGCCACACACGCTCTCCCCAGACGGACAGACCCAAAAAAAAAGCCGACCGACCGACCGACCGCCAGTAGTATCAGTGCGCTACAACCTACAACCAACGAGCCAGCTCCAGTTTACTCGGCATTTTTTTCAAAATGGTTCTTCAATATTTCTCTCTGCGCACCTGTTTTCTGCTCATTTTCCGCTTCGCCTTATTCGTCGTGGTTCAGAGATCCGAGATAAATTGCAACGCAAAAACAATGCACGCTAGCTATTCTCTCGTTTTCGTTTTTCTCGGTCGCTATCAGTCGGCCTCTATTCACGTGTGTGTTAAAAGTTTTGGTTGTTTTTAGCTACAGGCTTTCCCACTCCCCATTTATTTGGCTCCGTCGTGATCCTCATTAGCTAGCTGAAGTATCTACTTGCGTTTGACGCAAAAGTAACAGTGTTTCTCTGTACCGTGTGCCGTTCCTGGGGATCGCCGCCATGACTTGCCAATCTCGGCAAAACACTACCGCCGTCGTTATGTAGGCCATCTTCTTCGTCACGTGCTCACAGATTTCATTCTTGGCGTCTTGTGGTAGAACGCATGGCGATTTACACCTTCTGCTTCCCTTCTGCCTCAAAAGCCAGACCCAGTCACCGAAGTGAAATTTTTCAACTCGTTTTCCGCTTTGTTCTATCTGTCCTGCAGTCGCCTTCATGTACGAACCTGGTTTATTTTTCCTTAGTGTTTAATCGTTGGCGCGTCTGTCACAATCAGGGCCTGTTACTGCGGCCAAGTATGCTCGTAATGCCAAGCCCGAAGCGGACTGCCATCTGCCTTTCTATGGATAACTTTCGAGAATAGCAATAACAGCAATGGCGCCATGAGCAACAATTCGCAATTCTTTATAAGTACGATCTTCTACTAGAACGGTTACTATAGCCCGAGAAAGCTACACGTTGATGCCAAATTTATGTCGCATCGAAACGTTAGAAGATATCAGCAGTTTTTTTCTGGATTTAATATCCTCTGTGTTGGTTCTAACTGGTTGCTCTTGTAGTAGACAAACATATGCGGAGTGTCACAGAAATCTGTAGCAGGTGGGTCATTAAAATACATTGCCATATGCCTATAACCAGAGGCTGCGCAATGGCTAAAAAAAGACAGTTCCATACCAACTAATATTCCGATCAATTTGTGCAGTCATTTCTCAGTCCGCGCCAGTGAAGAGCTTAAATTCATTAAGTAGCGCCCGTTCATCTGGTCGTGGCGCCCGAATTTCTCAACCGTCGACTGGGCTGCCACACAACAAACGAAATTGCAAAACAAACAAAGAATAGAACTAGCAGACGAACCGCAGCTTATTTTTCTTCTACAGTACCGTATGACTCAACATCTCCTGCTGAAGTGTCCCTTGATACACAGCGCCAACTACACGACATATAAGCTGCTTATAGCAGACGACAACCAAAACAGAGCTACTAAACAGTGCCATGTTGCGTTCTAGACAGAACACTTAATAGCACAAAGAGAAACGGTGTAAATAAAGAGAACTCAGGCTCGATGAAGAACGAGAAAATCGGCGAAAAGCAGCAGTATCTCACGACTCATAGGGTTTGCTGGTGAGTATCATTATTGACCGATTGTCACAGCCCCACAATGACGAACGTGCAAGCGACAGCCTGAGCGACCATTTCTTCAAATCCAGCAAAGGCAGAAATCCAGCTATTCGAAGTGGGCTGATACCCACCATTTGTTGAATAATAAAAATACTAATATAGTATATAATAACAGTAGTAGAGGCACCGGTCTGTACCTATCTATTTATTGTTTTTATGGGCAGAATGGCCGCTTTAGTACCCATCGCCTTTTCTCAGTCAGCGAAACGAACACAGAATGTGAGCTCTGTGTAGTGGATAGAGCGGTAACGAAGAGGATATGAAAGTTAACGTGCTAGGCCAATTTGATGGCTCTTCTGGTCGAATTGTTTTCGTTTTGATTAGCTTGCGCCGTAAGGTGTAAATACATTTGAATTTTTATTGTTTCTATTCCAAACTGTTACAATTAAATAGTACCAGCATTCATTCACTACAATACGCTAGTAAACTTTCTAACAGACCGGAATTTATTATAATTATTAGCTTCAAGTTAGTTCGATGCCCATGAAATGAGACATGGTTTAGTGAAACAAAATTGCAAGCAATCAAATAATAAAGCTGAGGTGAGCGGCGACTGCGCGATGTATTTGGACAATGATGACGCCGCTGTGGGTCAGTATAGTCCGATGATAGTGTGAACTTTTATTGCTTGGCTGTTGATCTATTATATGTGCCGGCATTCTTCGGCATATATGTTCGGCATAATCTTTCGCAAAATTCAAACTAGGAGTTTTTGTCTTACATAATCGAAGATAGGAAAGCAAAGAGGAGATAGCAGATTCAAAATGGCGATATGACTTGCCGGCAGCTGACCTGATGACAATGGGAGCGAAAAGTTAATCTTCGTGATCTCGGACCATGTCGGCCAGAGTAAGGTATTATGAAGATTTACAAAACAGAAATCGATCTAATAAAAGCTGCAGATATCTAGTATTACGTAAAATCGAAAGCTCCCAACTTAAAAATAAGCAAAACTCTTCTTGTATAGTTAACAATAATTGTAACATCGACAATTAAACTAGTTACATATTAACTTGTTCTTACGTACGTTACATGACATGCAAAAGTTTTCCCTTGGTTGATTGAGACTCAACTACGCGCGTCCGAAGCGCAGTTGTTAATCGAGGTAAATAGCCCAAGATACGCGCCAAGCGGCGAATAATGTTAGCTACACTCCCCGATCGCTGTAACGACTATAGGTATTTCAACAGCAAGAGAAAGCTGAAACAACCGCCTTCTTTTGCTCTTGTTGCGAACTGGCCATGGTTATCGTGTTGGCCGCGTTCCGGAGCCCAACGGTCTGACCCGATGGCTCAGTTGAGTGTTGTTGGGCTCTGACTGCGCGGGCGCACGCCCAAAAATACGACCCACCAACCAAGCAGCGGCCAAACAACAGTTATCGGCATTATCGTCCACAGCAACAACGGCAAATAGAACATTTCTTCGAGACGCCACCGTCGTAACAACAACACAGTTCTACTGTCATGAGCATACCGCCATGGCGGGTGCCGCTGCTGCTGTTATCATAGAAGGGACAGTGCATCATTACACAACAGCTACATGAATGCGGCGCAGCAGTACATCGACAACGGCCAGCCGCATTTATATACCTAGTGGCCAGCCAAAGGGATCAGCCGTTGGCTGACGAGAAGTCTCAAAGCGGCCGTGGTGCTTCTATTGCCGCTAACGACGGCGGTACTAATGGTGAATGGCCACCGCTGCTGCTTCTAGCGCGAGCAGCAGTTCCAAGAAAGGCGACAAAATCGTGCAGAAAGTTACGCAACGAAATCGTGCCGTGCTGGACGTTGCAATAGATGTAGCGAAATGCTCATCGCAAAAGACAGACGGAACCATTACCTGGCTGCATTTCGTCCATGTTATATATTATGTAGCTCATACAAAACTATTATAGCATTCGTCCGCTGTAGCCGGCGTATTCAAGAACAGTGGCAGCTACAGTATCAATAACACACACTTAATATATCCAAACATGTATATTCAATAGGATTGTAGGGCTGTCTTGGTTTTACATGTGGTTTCTACTGACAACCGTGCGCGAAAAGTCTGTAGAAATGGTCTACAATGTACAGAATGATTTGACACGATTCTTCCGTGTATGTCTTATGTCCAAATAAGTTTTATAAATATACAGCTATGTAGACTTGGTATTATTGCTGGCGTAGCTATTTACTCAATAGGCAAAGATTAAAGTTTGACAACAAATAGATAGACGTCGACAATTTTGTTATTATTGTAACGTCACACGGAGTTCACGGAACATTCCTCGAAGGACTATGCAGATAGTCGTCAAACAGTTGTTCGATGGTGATGATATATTATAAAATCTTTGGCGGACGACGTAATCCGTGTAGTTGAAATGGTCTACCACAGAAATGTTGATGTTATTTGAATAATCGGTTTCATTCAAATTTAGCCTTCTACATTCACTATGATAAATATTATTCTCTCCTGGTTGATCTTACGCTTGTGACCCGTAGCGTTTATAGACTTAATTGAAGGTTATCAATTTCACGATGGTTACAACCAACAAATGATGCCGTGTTACGAAATACCGTAGAGACCAGACATACACTGCAGTTACCACCAAAAACTTGGCTGCATATATATATATATATATATATATATATATCTTGTGGATTTTATAGAAATATTTTAGAAAGCCTAATTATCGACACTGGTTATCAGCCCTAAAAAATGGTCAAGGTTTTTTAGCAAACCGGAAATCTCAGGTTAACATTTCGACGCGCGCCTGAGTTGCCTGTTCTGTTATCCATAGCAATTAAATAACACCAGGAGGACTATCGAACCGATCATAGCGAATGCTACTAAACACTATTCTTTCTATATCAATGATAAATTGTTGATCGCCGATAAATCATCTAACCTCCATAGTATAGCATTCAATGCTTTCCAGGTCTCTTTACTCTTAGCACTGGTTGACACGCGTGCATAGTTCTAGCTGATAGAAACTGATGCGTTGATTTCATCGTTTTTGTCGCTTTTTCCTTAATCATAATGCTTTGTAACAGGCCAAGCCGAGTTGACCGTTCCACTTATCCTTCACGCTTCCCAGCCATCATATTATTGAACACTCAATACGAATAATGTTTTACCAATGACGAATACTAAGCCAAATAAACAAGTAAAGGTTTGTAATGAAAAGCCGTCTGTCCGGTCAACCTACGGATTCTACGGTGCGTCAAATAGGAAAAACAAACAACCGCTAGATGGCGCTGAGTAGTGACTGAAACAACAGCTTTATCCATCGAAAGGAGGATTAAAATTAACAGCAGCACCTGGTAGCGAGTGAACCAACATTTGAAGACAATCAGTCGTCGTGATTGAAATGCTTTAATCCTCCTGAGCTAGAAGAACAGTCCACCACAACTGCTACAAGATCACCCCTTAGACGATACCAGACGGCATTTCATTACGGCTACGCTGGACTGCGTAGCTTAAATAAGTCGTGTCACAGAAAACCATGTAAATATCCTTTTCCACGAATGACAAATGAATACGTACGTTGTTTTTTACTCACTTGTAGAATTCCCTCAATAGCGTTGTATTTTACTCTCATACCTTCCACAAGAAAAAACATTTCAGTTTCGTCATGCATTACATATTACAATATACAAGATATGCCACATATCTATACAGACTGATACATGCGTATTATGAGGACCAAGTACTTGTCAACCAATGATCAACATTGCATCATTGCCGAAGGCAAGACTCTAGATGCTTTTTGTAGGGAAACTGGGGATAGGTTTCGAAAACTCAATACATAAAAAATAAACTAATTTAACATATCCTGGTCGTAAGTGCCTTGCCGTTATTTTGCCGTTGCCTAGACCGTTACGCAGCCTATTAGCTCTACGTACGTTAGTGCTACCATCGGTCGCTATCCGAGATGAGAATCTCGAAGCGACGCTAGCTTTGCTGTAGACTCACGCACAATACCGGCTGACGTTTTCCCCCTTCCGGCGCTGCTGTTTAGAATGTTGACCCAGCGAATAAGCAAAACATAATGCGCGATTCCCCAAGCTTAGTCGACGCCAGAAACAACATTTACAAGTGGGCCCACATTACGTACAACAGCATATAACAATGTTGGTTTTCCTATTTACTAATTATGACTAGGAACGTGTTCTTTTCAAAGACAGTCGAGCTTTGTACACACATTATCGCCGCAGCCACGGCCGTAAAAATGAGATGAAGCAGTAGGGAATGAACACCAGATTATCCGTTAGCTCTATTCTATCATGAAAAAAAATATTTTCTCTATGGCAACTAATGCAAGCCAAACATTTCTAGTATTCCAAAAATATCGCAATGACTGTTAGACTTGCGTTTTGTGTCACAAGTTGACCTGTGATATTACTTTTGTTTTAGTTTTTTTTGTTTTAGTGTTAGTTTTGCTTTAGATTTGCAATGCACGATAAAAGTAAAAAAACAATCTATGAGTTCTTACTTTGTGTCTTTGCATTATTTTTGTATTATTTTCATGTCACTAGATTTGCGCTCTGGTTTTCTTTTTATTATATAACATATGCATACGTTGTTGTAAGTTCGTATCACTAGCAAACAAGTGGCTGCCGTTATCTCTACAAAAATAGATTACTTTTAATATTCAACGTTTTAGTTTCCTGGCGAGCGTGAGTGGACGAAAATAGATCCACGACATATCTAAGTATTGCGCACCGCATACTCTCAGCAGCTGGAATGATGAAGCTGGTCTGTGATGTTGGCAGCTCATTCAGATACTGTAACACCCTGAGATGAGGTAAAGATTTTGTCAGAAGACGATAGGAAGGAGGCTGGTTACAGGAGGATGGCAGGCAGAGTTGCCATTCGTCCGATCATCGGCCTTCATCGTAACCACGTCTAATACGCTATTCTCTACATTTCCTGTGAAAAGGAGGTGCGTCTGAAATGTCGTTTCTAGGAGCAAACACTTGCAGATAATAGTAACTTCGGGTGGTTGTTTAAAATGTTCAAACGAGATTACAGTGCGCTACTATCTATTTTCACACTGAATACTGTGACGTATATACTAAGATTTGAGATTATAGATAGATTCTTTGATTGTAAAATTTATATTCAAACTATAAGATTCAGTAGAGTTGGTTAGTAAATAGCACGAGTCTCTTTTTTCACTGCCATATTTTATATGTACATGAAAAAGGATGGAAATTAATTTATAAGGTAAAGTCGAATTTATGATTATTGCCGGACTGATTTCGGTATTAACCATACGCAAATTCCAGAAACTTCACGTTAGTGCAGCAAATACCGATGTAAAGCCCGACAGATTTTGTCCGTCATATTCAGGTAGCTTGGGAAGCATTGAACCGATGTCATTCGTCGCTTTTACTCGGAAATAGATTTAGGTAAATTTCTTCAGTAAAACAGGACTAAGCGCCGTGGCAGCAAATGGGTTTATTATTTGTCCAACCTCTTTATTTGTATTCGAGTTGAACAAACTGTCTTATGACAGCTGACTTGTTTTAGGAGGCTTGGAAGTTCGCAATCAATCACATAACGAACTTTGGAAGTTTATGATGAAGCAATTTAATGAAGCTTTGAAGCATTTTTAAATACTTCAATCTCAGACTAATATACTCTGAACGTACTTATACCATAATAAAGATCGTGACTTTATATAGTCTTATTAAAGTACCCTCTGTTTTGCTAGATAGCATTAGGGCACTGCTTTAGCTTGAAGCATTTCCATACGTTAAGTGGCAAACGGCCTTAAGATTGATCGCTCGGCTTGTGGTCTTAACTAAATATTTTTGGATTAGTAGTAGTTGCCATCACGCCTCGATACTGTTATAATATTCCCGATAACTTTGGATAATATAATCTCCTATCGGTTTTTAATGCATTTGAGTACCTTCACGTCTGCTAAGTAACTACCTACGGATCTGCTACCGCAAAGCATCGAATCGTTTGCTCTTCCGCGTTCGACCAAATCACCCACAGATTTTCATCGCGCTCGAGCAAACCAACGCTCTCTAATTCTCTATTGACGCTGTCTATTGAGGAGTCCAGTATTGCCACGGTAAGGCCTTGCCTAGCCCCTACTAGCTACTCGTGTGACCGATCAATCTCGGAAGTAATCCGGAACATGAATAAGTCATTGTTTTAAATGTCGTCGAGCCCATAACTAAAGTGAAACATAACCAGGGCACTGCCCGGTACAGATGTAAATGTTTGATTAGGAAGTATGACTTGTCAAAGTAAACAGAAATTAATAAATTGCTTGCAGATCTATTTCGAACTGGTAGGCCTAACTCGCTAGAGGAAAGCTATTACAACATCCCCAGAGAGTTATTATATCAATATTTGTTAAGTATTGGTATGGGTGTGCTACTAGGCACTAAGGTTATGGAAAAGGCAGGTCCCGCATGTAGTCGCCTGGAAGTAGATAACTGCACACACTGTTATACGTATCCCCTTCATCATATTCAGGCTAGGCTATAGCGGCATAAATAGCTACTACAGAGATCAAATCCAGTATGAGCAGGGAAATGTACATAAATTATACCCCAGTAGGACTAAAGACAAATGATTATAGATAAAATTGCTTCACTACTTATTTGCTTATGATCATTGATATTCTCTGTTATGGAGTAGAATACATTAGATTCGAAGCTAGCCTAAGCGTCTTATCTGCTTGGCTTATAAAGTGTACGCTCGCACTCCGAGAAATCAAATTAGCGCTGTGAGACTAACAGTGACTTAGAAAATATCATTCTACAAAAAATGAGAATGCGATCATTTAACCATGTGGTAGTAGTGGCCTCTTTATATAAATAATGATTTCCACTGGCTTAAAGGTCAGACCGATTCTTTTTTTATTTTTTATTTTCATTTCACAATGCAGATAAACTATAGTTGCTTTGTGCTGCTCATACACCGCTATCGCAGAAAGCAACGGATGAAATTTAGCTCATGTCATGTTTGGGCAAATGGCATTGTGCAAGTTTCTATCGTGATATATTATTATTATTATTATTATGCATTTACATAGGAACATTTCGTTTTTTCGAAACTCAAGAATCCAATATTATATGACAATAGATAGGGAATTGTCGTGTAAGATGATAAAATGTGTACATAAACTTGATTTGAAGGGTACAGATGTTACATCATCATTGCTGTTTTCTTCGCAGATTTCTATGCAAAAACATTTCGTAGCCCGACAGTTGAATTCCTAGGGTCTTCACCATTATTTCTCTTATTATTAAACCGACATTTTAACTATCACAGCTAGTAAACCCGTTTACTGCCCGACATGTGGAAGGTATTTCAGCCTGTCTTCACTGCTATATAACCCGTTTTGCAAAATTAAAAATGGAACCAGCATAGACAAACGCTATTATTAAGCGGGATTTTGCATTAAAGGTCTACTTTTGAGGATTATGTAAGAATTTTTTATAGTCCAATTCCACGAATTGTTATTGTCAATTTAAGCTTAAATTTATTTTTACGTAATTTTTTAAAGCTATGAGATTGAAGAAAAGTACACAAGCCAACAACCACACGCGTTCGATGTGAATCCTCATATGATGCAATCGTCAGTACAGATCAAACAGAAGAAATAGAAGTTGCGTACAACTCAGATATGACGGATTAGGCGACCGTGATTGTGGGCCGTCATGTTACAATAATGGAAACGTTGAGTAGGTTGACTGTGACGAAGTGCGACTTTGGAACTTATCCTGTTAGGTGTTCACACATAAAATACAGCCAAGACGGTCTCTTTAAGTGTAGCTCATTTAAAACCGTGTAATCCTGTTGATAATGTCTTTTAGTCTGCTCTGTTCAGCATGATCTGGAAGATCTCTATTATTTAAAATATCGATAAAGGGAGCCATAAGAATCACCTCTTTTAAGCTTGTTTTCAACATTCTATTTTAGGTATTCGTAAATATTCCGCATATCAAATTGCCTGTAGATATTTGATAGGTGGAAAAAAAAATAGAAAAACTATTTCCCACCCTAATCCATTTATGTAATCGATTTACTAAGAGAATATGACTTATTAATCCTCATGTCCAACCAGAACTTTGTTGAATTACTTATTAATCATCGTTAAATATATCTGATCTGCGGAGTTATTTTAAGCGTTCTACGGAAGAAACACTTTGCCTTAAAATAAATGGCGAACACTTATCATCGACCATATCTCCAGCGGGCATTATGTATTTAGCAAGGCCATTAATGGTCTCAGCCCTTATAAACAAAGAAGCAAAAACCAGGACCCTGTCTTGCCGTATTGGTATATCTCTTGAAGAATGGACTCATTGCAATGCATCGTGTGCTGATTATGTTTCATGGTGGCCTTTGGCACACACGTAAATGATGCTTCGGAAATCTCGTTGACCGCCATCAGCGTCACCATGTAGGTCTCCCGTTTCGAGCTGCCGCGCATACACGCTGTAGTTGGGTTCAGTATAGCTCAAGCAATGGCGCTTTGTCGCATCCCAATATGGCAAGCCGTCTCTATCGTTTACACATAGAAACGCTAGTCTTCATAGGGAGTTCCACAGATTGGTCTGCCGGCGGACGACTTGCTTGTTCGGATCGCATACTGCAGCCCATTTCACTATTCCTAAAGGGCAATCATCGTTCCAGTTTGCTCGGTCAAGCGACAGGTGCCATCCATTCAATGGCAACAGCATGTCCACTACTGCAATTAAGCTACCAGAATAGCAGTGATAGCGACCATGACGATGGTACAGGGCGGAATCAAGAGGTCGCACCCCACTGTCATGAACCACTAGCGGGTAGTGCTACTGGAACTGCAAGTGGCAGACTGCAGTTGAGAAGAACTTCGGTCCGGTAGTGTTCTGCAGAGTCACCTGACTGGCTCATTGCTCTAACCTAGGATAGGCCCCAAGCGAAAACAAACAATAGTTCAAGCATGGTAATGCTATAATGAACTGCTTGAAAAGAACTGGCGTTTGTGGCCTGTAGGTCTGTCGAAAGACGAAAGGCCATGTAGCAATAGTAGCAGCTTCAGGCTTCATGCCTTAGGTATTTACAGCGTCTTGGTTGGAACCTAAGCGTCGATTTAATTATCGTAGCCATCCTACAGAACTTCTTTAAGGAATAGTTGCCATATATATGCCGCTACTTCAGTCGTCGATGACGATAACGCCACTATTAAAGATAATAATATTACGTTATGGCGCATTAGCTTCTCGGTTCTCGGCGTTGATGGATGAACGCGTACGAATAACCTCAACAATAATTAATATGATGAGTGCAACTGATGTCAGTCTGAGTACAAAGCCGAGCTAAAAGAAAGCTTACATAATACGACAGATATTTCATGAGAAGCAAACATTTTATATCGTGGTGGAACACAAGAGAGCGTTTCTGTTGTCTGTATTTTTAGAATATATGTCCTTTCTATAGTATCGAATGCCAATAAACGTTCCCTTTAAAAAATCAAGTGTCTTGGAACGACTATGGCGCATCGGTCCTGCCACTGTGATATCCTGCAGTAATTTTGCTGATTCTTTGGCCGCTAGATGATCAGTGTCGTAATGGTAGAAGAAAACTTTACGGAAAAAAATACGAATCTTAGATACAACTAAAAAATTACTTATTTCGTGTAAATTTAAAATAACTAGAACCTGTGATGTTATCATTGCTAGAATTGTATTAATGAATTCAATGAGTGCACTGCTTGCCTGCAACCCGTCAGTGGTGGTCAACGTATTTGGCAGTGTTTCATTCTTAACGATTTTCTTTCGCGTTGTATCGCGCTGTTTATCTGCTGCGATACGCAGAACACATATACAAGTCAGCGTCATTATACTGTTTTCAATGATCTTTTTTCAACGACCAATGTCGGCAGCTGCCTTGTTCACGACTGATGGAGACAGTTGTTGTGGCAAGTACCTCACGGGCTTCGATAGAGCGATTTCTTCCTCTCACGGACAACGGTTATGAAACACTTGCGCAGAGGTGGTCCTTCGATCGTAATTTCGTAATCGGATAAATACGCATCGTCCTGTGCGTTGTTTAAAGCAGCCGTCTTTCTACGCTGAGTTGACTGTTCCATTTGCTAGGCAAAGACGACATTTAACTTGGTATAATGTGTGAGGTATTGTATTGTCCTCGCCTGTAATACATTTCCAGTCTCGACTACGTGTGAAATACTATTCTGTGTATGTAACTACAAAATGGTTTATAGCACTTCAGAGTTCATATTATTACTATTAAATTGATATTATGCACGTTAATTGTGCAGCTAGCAAACGTTAGTCAATTCGTGTTCTTGTCGCGGCCGACTCGCCTGACCAGGACTAACGACACAAAAAAAAGTGGAAAACATGATAACAGAAGCGTCGTCACTATGGAGCACTTTTGAACGAATCGAAGTCGGGTCTGCGATAATCGCAGCAGCGTTGAAAATAAACAGGCAGCTGCACGTGATTTAACGGCGTTAATATGGCGTGTCTTGACAATATTTTGCAGCTGATGTCACAGAAAACGAACAGAGAGAAGCAGTCGAGTCGATCTTTTTCAAATGCGCCATCCTGCAGCCATCCGATGTGAAGACACGCACGAAGATTGAAAACTGCGTAACAATATGAACCACTCATTCTAAGAAGTGCATTTGACCATCAGCCACCAGATGTTACGATGCGGATACAACATAATGGAGCAAATCATTTTATCGTGTTCGCTGCGGATTCGAGCTTGGCCTCAAGCTACGAGACACGTGGTCGTTCTATCCGATGCGCACATTGTACAGAACGTAACCTAACAGAGGTTGGCGTTCTTTAAAATCGTAATTATTGTTGCTTCTAGATGTAATCTTATCTTGCGTTTTCTTTGAACAGAAAACGTGGACAGACGTGGTTAAAAAAACGTCGACAGGAGTCTTTGTATTAAATTGTGGATAGGAAATTTCATATTATAAAATGGATCCCCTGCCTATGAGGATCTGTCTGAAGAAATTTAAAGCTAACAATGATAGCCGACATGTAGTTCTTTCGCTCTCTTACACGTTGTTAGTAAAAATTTGTCCTATGATCGTTCATTCCTTATAGCACTGACCTTAGGCAACTGTGCCATCGCCATCCAAAACTTACCAACCTTCCATAACTGAAAAATATATGTTGCGGACGCGGTACAATGACATAGTTATATACGTGATATATATATATATATATATATATATATATATCATGGCCACAGATATTGTGTAGTAAACGATGCGTGTATTTTTATCTAGTTCACAATACAGCATTCTCTATCCATACTAGTTGTAGTTTATTTTAACCATGGACAAGGTGTACGAAAGATCTAATGGCTGATAATCGTAGACAGTACAATGTGTCTGTCGCACCGCAGACGACGTCCTGTCCGCGAAATAAAAAACACAGATATGGAAAGCGGCTTATTTTTAGCTAAATCAATCGTAAAGTTCGTGTGCGAAATCAGTTTATTTAAAAGTCGCTTCATCAATGGAGTGCCCTATCGTATAAGAGCCAACATAATTTGCTTGGGATGAGTTTAAAGCTTTAACAAAAACGTTATGGATGGACGTAAACGGGGCCCCCTTATTTGTTCGAAATCTATTCTGCTACCAGAAAGGCTCTACAAACGCCTGTCTGGAGGTGATTAGTAATTCGAGTTTTCTCAGAAAATGGAGGGTTCCGATAAAGGCAAGTTAGTGGTGCCAATGTGAGCGAACTCCTCTGGATGTAGTCTGCTTCCTATGGAACAGTTCGTGGTGTGTTTTGGGGGAAAAGGACTCTCGAAAACATAGCAATGGCTACAGCAGATCGACGACGAAAAAAGTGTTAGCTTATCGGCTTTATTTTCTAATCTTTCTATCGCCGCTTTATTTCCATAACGAACAAATTGACGCGTCTAGTGTTAAATGTAGCTGGTCATGGCACTGATAATGTAAGGAATCTTCAAAATTATTTGAAACTTACTAGATCAGCATAATAGCACAAAAGCTAAACAATGCTTTAAACAAATATATCATATCACTATTCGTAATTGCTTAACACTATATAACATATATTCAATACTATATGGTATTATTTAAACTAATGTTGCTAGAAATGTGTGTGTACAGGATTTGAACGTTGTTTTGAATGGGATTAAAATAATATTTGAGTTCATGTATGGAAATATTTTTTCCATATGCAGCCATAAATGCATATCATCATATGAGAATCAGTCCATCGAAGGAAAGTCTGTCTGCTTTTCCTTAGAGGTTTTCAAGATTTTTCAGCATGCCTGCTGATGCTTTCCAGAAGCTTCGAATGCCCCTGTAAAGCTCAGTGTCAATGGAGAGTTGCCGCTGGTTGTTCCAGCAGTCCGCCATCTGTGTCAGCTATCGCACGCCGCCATTGAGCACGAGCGAACCAAAGCTGGGAGGCGGCACCGGCCACCTGGTATGTACGTATGAGTCATTTTTTCGCGCAGGCGACTGCCGATCCAGCAGCCATGTCAGGCCGACCACGACCAGGCCAGCAATGCTGTCGTAGATGAACAGTCACATAGGCACATACGTTAGCGCAGTCACAGCTAAATCAGCCAACGGCCAGCAGCTCGCGTAGTAGCAGCATCATAACCTATGCAACGTTCTCGCAGACATAAGATAGCAAAGGGAAAACATTCGCCGAGGCGCGCGATGCGGATGCCCATGCTTAAAAGGAGTTAGCGCCAACGAGTTACAGCGACCAGCGTCAGTCGTCACTATGTGGACCCATACGTTTGGACAATTTCAAGCAGAACGGCATTGATTCAATGTACCCTGAATGGTGTGCCAGAAGAGCACAGGTGTAATTGTTATACCGAAATCTACAGATAAATTAAAACAAACCTTGCTTTGACTCACCCCGCCTTGCTTTAGCCAGTTGGTCTAAGCGATGAGCAAGCGCTCGCGAAGTTAAAATTTTGTTTCTAGTGTAAGTAAATGCAACAACAGCAATTATTTGGATAAAATAACAACTAGTTTCAGTAACTTAAATCTATCTAGGTACTATTGAACTAGCTCGTATAGGTTAGATTCGTATAATAACAATAATGAGTTGGATTCAACACATATCCGGTAACTAGAAGTCAGTCATACCAAGACAAGCTTATCAATCAGTTTACCTTTGCAGTCTTGGTCGTATGATGACTGTGTATGTGCGTTAGGTTCCAAATCGGGCAGTACAATGCGATCTCTACATTATCATACATAGGTTAATAGAAAGATATTAGGATTTGCACAGATGTGTTTGGGCAGACAAAGAACACCAACTCATGATTCTGGCACACCGATCCTCTAGGAAACGTAGGAGAAAATGCTATACCCCAGTACAAAAACAACGCTTCCCAACAGCCCCATACATACCCTGCTAATGTGAAACATCAGGTTTAGGTTTGGTCAATTTCTCTTATCATTGTCGCATACCGATAAGATACTTGCAAGAATAGCCGTAAGTAAGCAATTTAGATTCAAAGATACAAGACGAGGACATCCGAACAAAAAGAAAGGTATACATTAACTTCAAGGAAACCCCAGCGTCGACCTCAAAGTCACCACCACTATTCGTCAGCATTATCAAGACTATGGTCGCCGCGCTTTTTGTTTACCGGTGAGGCGTCTAGCGGCAAGCGATGAAACGCGTATAATGTAAGATTTTCATTCGTCTTAAGCTGCGCAACGAAAATTTCGGTGGCGAACATCTTTAAGGTGAAGATTTCTTGCAATCGGCGTAGTTTCATGTCGGCTGTCGGAGAGGTTTCTGCCTAAAACCACAACTGTCAAGCGATCAAAAGCTCCGCTAGCAGATCGTTATCGCTCTATTTACATTCTGTGAGTCTGTGCTGAGTTGCTCGGTGATGTCACGATCGTTGTTGACGCCGGCAAAAGTGATTTGAAATTTTACCAGTCCTAAACGAATGTTTTTTTCTTTTTCTGCGAGATACGCTACGATCGACGATAGATTGGTTCAATGCAGTTACCTACTTCAGAGAAGATTCCATCTATGTCGTAACCTCATTGGTGGAGAAAAGAGCTGAATTAATAATCATAGGGCCACGTCATTACGAAAAGAACCCTTTTCAGCTTTCCCGTAGCTGGTAGAGTCTTCACTTAAATAATGAAGTATACGCTGTGATTTGATGCTTATAAGGCTACATTTCTACTCAGACAAAGAATAAAGCCTAAAAGTGTTAGTATGTCGGTGATATAAACAAACTTGATACAATAAGGTAAATGGTAACTAACTCACTTTTTCCGGAGGATCTAATAACATTGTCTTTTGAATGCCCACATAGACGAGCGATTAAATTAAAACGATATAGTTCATTCTGGTGAAAAACTGTGGACTGTTATTGGTTTTGTGATAATGCATAGGCATTTATGTGGCCCAGTGGAAGCGCATGCGGGATTAGTTATTTGTAGACAAGATATAAGTTACGGCGAACGGCTTATGAATTTTGGCGACATAATTAGGCACGCCTTGTCGATATCGAATCGAATAGTTAGAGTTGTTCCTATTTCAAAAGAATCATATTTAGGCGTAACGGATCCGGACTCTTATGAATTGTTATAACCAGGTGTGATTCGAGTAAAGTAAGGCCCGGCTTTAGGGGTTGTCCTTCAACTGGGTGAATCAAGTATGAGGTAAAACTAACTCATGCCCAGTTAAAGGTCTTCTCTCTTTCAACTAAACGGTCATTTGACTTTTTAATGGCCAACAACAGTTTTCAAAAACTATTTTATTATTTGAGAAATCTCAACAGCTACGAAGAAACCACGCGATGGTGACGAGCTGAGCTCGTTAAGACAACTGGTCCTTGTACCATTCGTAGTCGTGTAGGTTTCTTCGATAGGTGGCACGAACAAACACCGACTCGTTTTACTTTCGTTCAATAGTACCCTTGCATTTGACTCGTTCATCAATTATCAAGGATACTCAAAAATGGAAAAGCGGAATAAAAGTTGAACTCAGTCCTGCACTTGGAATGTCCAGGCGTCGCATAAACTTTTCTACCAGTGCTTATTGTGCTAATTTGTCTGCGTGTGGACGCTAATAATAACAGCGACAAGTCCAGTTTTGTTTGAACAAACCAGAGTCGCCACACAAGCCGACCCCTGGTTGGCCCACGGATTACGAACCAAGCCCAAGCAGAACACTCGCTGCGATCAGTCGGTAGACGCAGATCGCGATCCCGGAGTCGGTAGTGATCACCAACAGCAGCCGCCATTAGCGGCAACCAGCCGTTCAACGACTAACTGATCTAGCCAGACATAGAGCCAACAGGCCCAGCGAGCAACAAACTGTCGTTGGCAGCAGCTGACTTCACTGACTCGATGGGACGGGATGCCGGCGGTTGTCGCCGGCAGCTGCCGCTGCCGTGTACAAGCAACTGTAAGATAGACAGGCAGCGACTCCTTGCAGCAACAACCAGAAACGATGACAGATAGACAAACCCTTAGAGTCGCTGGAAGCACGAGATCAGCGACAAGGGTGGCATCAGCAACGTGTGCCAACTAGCATGAGCGAGACCATCGCTACGCAGCTACCATGGGTAACATTCAAAGCATCTACATCGCCATCCTCATGCTAATGTAGAATGAGTCCAACGGTGGCGAGTGCCGCAACAACAGACGCCCAGATCTTCCAGTAGCGCTAGTGCTGGTGATGGCAACAAACGCATAAGCTATTTCATCATCATTTTTGCTAGTAAATGGCGACGGCGCTGACGATGACGACGTGTCCAGTAAGTGGACGACGCTATCGCGTACTAACCTACTACAGGCTTCCCCTAACATGGTAAACAGCGTTCGAAATGAGTCATGTCAAACATGAGCAGACTCTTAGCACACTCAATATGGTAATCAAAAGCAGCGGCGTCCATGTGTTGCAAGCACTAATTACGACTAAGCGAACGCGACCGCCGATGACGCTCAATCGAACCGCACGCAATAACAACAACAAAAACAGCTGTAACTGGACGTTGTCGTTGAAAAATCGTAGACTGAGAATTAAACTGCGACGCAAATCGGTCCGTTGATTGAACGGTTTGTCCCGTAAGCTCCACCGATCTCGTATTCATCGCGCACACAGCGCTGTTATATATTGGAAGTATTCCATAGGTGTGAAAAAATTGTGCATGCGTGCCTTGGGCTAGAAGCCCAGAAATGTTTTTACCCATTTACTTACACGCCTAAGATAGCGACAATATGTACGAGCGGAAAAGAATAACGATAATAATCACGGTCATAATTCTCGTGTGCTTGCATATAAAGTAGCTTATTTGATCTTTGATGATAAATATCGCTTCGTTGCCCAGACGTTTGCTAGCGTTGCAAGTGTTAAACGTCATTAGCGACGTAATAATAAAGTTACTCTAACCGTATGTCGATTATATGATTCAGCCTTTTTACTTGGTTCCATTACAAAGGTCCGGATCTATTATTAGAGACCTATGTTTTTGCCACCATTATATACATGTATATATTACATATATTTGAAATAAACTTTATAATATAAATAGATTAATTAATGATATAGTTGAATTTAGCAAAAATCCTTGTACTTGAAACTCTAATACACTAAAGCGCTGATTTGTCTAACGGTCTGAAAGATGACAATTAGCGAACTGACCCCTTCCGTCGAGAGCATAAGCTCAATCATAATAACATATAACGGCTAACTGCAAAAGCTTTAAGTCTGCTCTAGGAAAATACTGTGTGACGATGGTTTTTTCTACGAAAAATTGCATACACACATAGTGGCATATATAATACGGCAATTATCACCCTTCATATGTGCTCCAGGCATTTCAAGTTTGTCGCAACCATTGTTCCTTCATCCTACCACTATTTCGAACAAGTCTAGTCCAAATATGGGCCTTTCATGACTGATAAATCACTTCATGCGATTAACGAATTCAGCTCGAGTTTTTTTTTTTTTAGAAAATAAGCTATATCTATAAAAGCATGCTTCTCATGATAGAAATCTGCACAAACAATAAGGCCCATAGGACATCGTTTAATATAAGGCGTGTACTATACAATTACAATTAAGGTGAACTCAATTCCAACGATTTTTTTTGAGCAACTTCTCAATAGTAATCACAAACCTATTTGAAAATAAGCGTTACTACCGGCCCCAACGCTGGCACTGCGTGACCAGGACAGACGTTTGGATCTGAATTGATAATTCACCTGAAAAACATATCTGCTTCATTTTTTAGTTAGAAAAAATTTGAGACGTCTTCCAAGTTCTCCGTTCTCAACCCTATCTATCTTCATTGCATCTCCAGTAGTGCACTCGCTGTCAATTAAAACTCAATAGAATGCGGCTGGGGCTTGTACGCATAGATTTGTTTCGGCGTTATTTTAAATGCAACGTATATTTTTATAACGGATGCTCGATTCTATTGGAATGATTTAAGTGGCTACGCCCCCTCAGTTTTCAGCATCCCCTTCTACCTGCCGTACATGACTAACAGACTATCCATTCATATTATTCTGTCGTGAAATTTGGCAGGCCGAATTGTCGTTCTCAGAATAGCGTTTACGTCTCGACGTCATCTGAACTTTAAGTTATAGGGCGTCGGTCCATCTTCAATGAAACACAGCGCAACAAGAGTTGCTCAAAGCAGCAATAGCGGATCCATTAAATGTCAACTACCACTGCCATCTTGCCAATAAAGCGGCAGCCGCTGGCAGTGATCTAAGATTGTGTAGATCTATGAATGAGCGAAAGCATAAACTCCGGCCTCACAGCTTTGGCCCGCCATTTACTTGTCACTTCACTTTGGTAGCTATGCAGACGACTTCTCGGCTATTGTTTTAGACGATTGCTCCGATAGGAAAGACGATACGCTGTCCGTTGTATTTCTCTGTCATTTTCTGTTGCTGCAGAATGTTTGCCTAATGAAATTATAGGCGGTTCTGTTTGGCCTTTCATTATCAGGTACGATAATGTAGAGATGATATAACTAAGTAATCAATAGTGACACATTCACGCGAAATCGCACGATCAGAAAGAACAGATGCGCAGTTGTCGAGCGTATCCTCACCTAAACACGTACATTCAAGCAGACAGAGAGTCTAAATATGACCAGTAGCAACACCAACAACAGCAGCAGCAGCAGCACCAGCAGGCCTGTCTGTACAGGCCAACAGACAACTATGACACCCATAGCACCACCCCACCCAGGATACGAACGGCCTGACGGCGGATGAACACGAAAAGTGAGTCGGTTACTTTTTCCCGCAGACTCGTCCTTTCGGTAGAAATAGGAACCAAACAGCAGCGGGAAGCCATACGAAATGAAGTACGGGTCTTTTCCACGGAGCGTTTGCGTTACCTTGGCCGCGATTGCACTGCCCCATAATGAGAGTTCAACAGCTCCTTAATATAGACTTGGCCTCGTTGAGATTATACGTGAAAGAAGCCTGAAAGCTGTACCATGGTACACAATTTTACCAGAGAACAGTAGTACACAAAAGCGGCCGGAAGCGCTGGGGAAGATAACTCGACGATAATGAATAATAGTTGCGTACGCTGGACGCCTCGAGAATAAGGAGATGACGAAAAATCGTGAATGGGATTAGCCGACACTGACTCGAATCGGAAGAGAAAAACACCGAACTAGTTTGTAAAATTATAGAGAATTCGGGGGATACCCCAGAATTACGACTGATTCAAATGAATGGATATTTGATATGGTCTCATTTTTGTTTAACATAGGTTTGATTGTTATCTTGTTTATATATAGCACTTATGATAAGATGTACATTTCTATTTTGCTAGGAGGTCTAATCGGACATAAATAAACATGGCCGATATTCAGCAAAAAGCACCACCCACTTCCAAGATTCGCCGTGACGACGGAGAACACGGCAATTCGTCAAATGCGAACAGGCATCAGTCACTAAAATAAAGCAACAGTATTGAATCGAAATTCAATTGCACCTTTTTAAATTGGTTATGGTTTCTGAAAACAGCGTACATATTTAAAAATCCATGACCGATACGTGCATGTATCGCTAAATCTTCTCATTCTGGATTAATTCGTATCGCCTATAGACTGTATCAACAAGAAAACTGCCTTGTTACCTAATCAATGGTATCAAACTGTATTGTTATTGTTCAACAACCCGGCATAGCTGAGTTGTGGTTTTGTTATTTGAGTTTTTTGATAACTTACGTTCTCTTGTCAACGACGAGACGAAAAGGCTAAAATGACCACTCTCCTGTTATTAGCCGTTAATAACAAGAAGTTAGTTAGTCGTATGCCAAATGGACACAATGGCAATCAGCACAGCACGCACGAAGTTACCACACTGCACTACTACTCGCGGACGAAAAGGGAGACGTCGTCGAGGAACAGCAAACGGTTAGCTCAGTATTTCTGCGGCGGCGTTGGGCGGCGTCGTTTGCCGAATCTGATATCTCCAGCAACAGCAGCTACTGCTCGTATTGAAGCACTACTACAACTGAGTGTTGGATACCTGGTTCCCCCGTCTGCTGGATGGCAGCTTCACCGCTCCGCTCTATGGATTTTCCGCCGCCAATGCTGCCGCTGCTGGTGGGAGAGGGGTAAACTGCTGCTGCTGCCGTTGATTCTCCTCCGACAGCGGCAATCGCCGCCGCCGCCAGTTGAGAAAGGGCGGAACGTTGGATTCTGTGAGTGTGTAAGTGCTCCTACCTAGAACTTTGGTTAGGTCGACTGTGAGCACCCTATGCTGCCCATAAGGTCTGAATGCGTGTTCGGTCGGCGCCGTGTGGTGGACTGCGCGCGGGTAAGTATGGGAGTCTGCTGCATGGACGTCAGCGACTGGATGTGTGTGTCTGTGTTTGGGAAGGAGAGTCTGAGTCTGTGGGACGTCGTCGTAGCTGTGGTTCGTTCGTTGGTTCCGTGGAGTGAGTGGACGACGCCGTCTATGGAGGTAGCGCATTGAGAATCGCTGGGTAAAGCCTTCGTTTCTAAGCCGGTTGGGTGGGTGTTTGGTCGTCTTGGCGGGCGATGAGCGTGTTTGAGCTTCTCTAGAAGGAGTATGGAGCGTCCAGTGGAGACGAAAGAAGAGGGAACGGCGTCTATTGATGAAAAGAGACTCCGAATTTATAGTAGATAGATTGCACGTAGCTAGAAATCATTCAAGCTACAGATCATGTAGCAGAATGAGATCTGAACTCCCAGAACATTTTCTTTGACTGTACACGTGCAATTTTCGTATGCATTTATGACTTGGCCTAATCCGAAGTGCCATCGAAGAGTTTCAGTTCTGAAATCAGTGAGCCATCAAAGTTCAACGGAAATGGGTACAGACAAACTACATATTGCCTATATAGCTAGCTACTGCACTTCCACTATTAGCTTTACGGTATATGTGTGTTTTATGCCGCATTATTCGCTGTTGCGTAATTCCGCTTATTCTGCGCTTTTATGCTTTTATGTATTTTTCTTTGCAGCCTGCATCACCGATAGCGGCGAATTGGCAGTAGTCACTTAGCGTCACTGTGCTGGCCCATGCCTGGCCTGCTTTATGCAGCCTCCAGCTTCTTCTGTAGTCGAATCCAGTAGCGTTCGTTAGCCCGGTGAGCCTCTTTGTGAACGAAGACGGCGTTGTCGACGTCAAGGAAGGATAGGAAAGCTGAACCAATCTGATTTTGTTCTCAACGCCTTGGTCAGCTGTCATTAACCTATGCAAACTATAAGCAATGGTGACACCAGCCACGCTATGTCGTTACCTAAGAAGAACGACGCAGTCGACCGACATGCCTCTGCCTAAAGCAGCACTATCTACATTTACGCCACCCAGTAATATAATACTATCGAGAAACAAATGGATCTGCGTTTGGCCACCACAGAACCGATCTCCTCCTATTCGTTCTCTATCCTATGAAGTTCAGTTGTTGTTGTTGTGAGTGCTCGGGGCTCTGCTGTGAAGCAGCTTATTGGCCCTCTACTGCCTCTGGCTAAATCCTGGTGATGATTATGATGCAGATAACGGAACTAAGGTTAGCTCTGGGAACATGACCGATGTTATTGTACGGTAACGGCTACATCTAGTTAAAGTTATTGGTGTTGTTCCAGGTGGTGATATGGCATTAGCGCTGCTATCGGCCCTGTTATGCCGTCCGCTTATTTTATGTCTATTAGCACTGTTCGGGGTATAGTTAAGCACCTGGCGCTAGTTTCGTTTTTCAATTTGTACGCTAAGGTAGATCTGTTAATCTCCGATCAACACTATGGCATAACCGTAAAGATATAGTGAAACGAGGTAAATTTCTTCCACCATCGTTAGACCCAGTGGAGCACCTTTTCAGGAGTTCAATGAAGTGCGCAGCACGAGATTCGAACTGAAGATGCTGCTGCCAACAATGCACCGAAAAGGAAGAGGAAAACAAGGAGATGACGGGATTTCCGAAGTGGTCTCATGACTCTCACCCCATCCACGCCGTCGTCAATATGTAGCCAGCGTCACATCCGAACACCGGCGGAAAGACATACATCTAGTTAGCCATAGACCCATATACAAACTCATCCAGACACAGACATGCAGGCTATGGCATTCGGCTGCTTGTGTGCTTTCTCAACGTCTCTGAGCTCCGTTGTGTCCAGTGAGCGAACAACAACGCTCCAACATTGCCCTCTCCACTAGACGAGTACTTAGTTGAGGGTGGTGCGAAAATGCCGTCATCGACATGCAGTTTGCACTGACTAAACAGTACACTAACTATATTCTTGTTAGATAAGGAGACCTTTTTTTAGTGTGGCCCTGTTAAAATAGTATGATGCGTTGGCACAAGCTCGAACCCTGGGTGACAAGATGCTCACCTGTAGCTTATATTCCATAGAAAAGCAAAATGATTGGCTTGGCACGTGAGCTTTAGAGTAATCGGTCTACATTTAAATATTTCGACTATATCTTCTGTACTCAACTATAATATTCGAAATTAATTAAAACATCTGAGGGAGTTCATTGAACCCGAAGTATATAAAACTGAGGTTTTATCTACTCTGGATTCTGAATGTTCTTTTCTTTATTATCCTGAACATTTCAAATTTGTCCTTTTTATTCTGTAGGGAATGGACACATCTGGTTAAACTGGCAGAGAAAGCATTGAAATCATGACGTAACGAGGAAAATTAGAAGAGACCTCAAAATCAGTTTCCATTCTTGATAAATGCGGATGATTTATTTTAAGTCTAGCATTTACGACATAGCACCACGGCATCCAGACGTTGTGCCCTCGTCAAACGGATGAACAAGATATAGATACAATATCAGATCTATATAACAAGAAAAATACAGTGTGGATATTCCCTGAGTGTCAGAACTTCTCATTCGTAATCAGTGTCCTACATGTGCGTGGGAATTCGAAAATGCGGTTCCATCATATTACACCATACGTGTCAAGAAACTCACTTAGAACAGAAAATATATTCTTTATATATTTATTTTATTTATTTATATATATTTTATTTATATAAAAAATATAGAGCTTTAATGGTACAAGAAAAACGACGGAAAATTTAAGAACTTACAGCATTCTAAGCCAATAGGCGGAGGGGACAAGTGTCTTGCTCTACAAAACCAAATCGTAAAAAGTATCGTCAAATAATCAAATTAGGGGGTTAGAAAAATTACGGGTCTCTGTCGTATTCATAAGTCACTTATGTGTCTTGCTCTGCTTATGGTAGAATTCCCATTATGATCAAATAAATCCGTTTATTTTGCCTGATTCATATCTCTCCATCACATAAGCGTAGCCTAAATAAAAAATAGAAGATGACCTGTCTGACCGAGCCCAAAACTACATAAAGGCACTTTTTTGATTTACTTGATTAGTATTAGCTTACCGCTTGTTATTCATGGAAGGATTTGTTTTACACTGTGGGCCTTATTTGCTGTCCCAAACGTTGCGGACAACATACATGGCCTTCATTACGGAAATGATGCTGTGAAAGACGGTTAGAGTACATTAATATTAATTGACGAATGATGATTGTTGTTCTCATTGTCAGAATCATTGTTCATTTGGCTAAGTCTCTATTATTTTTACGTCTGGAAAAAACCTAGAAACTGTATAGGTGATGCTTAACTATAATAGTGCATTTAAACCATTTATTTCGTTCATTATCATTTATTACATAAAATCATATTAGCAAACTTGGCCTGAAGCTGTCCAGCACTTTATCACAAAAGAAAATGTAGTTTATGGAGATGCCTGTTGATAACCCTAAATATCGAAGAGTAGTTTCTAATTTTTCTTTAAGGCCATATCTCTTTTACTGGTAATAAATATAAAAATAAATATTAGAAGTAAGATCTCTTCTAACACTTTACGTTGTTTGGGTGTTTCGATAAAGTAAGCGGTATTTGCACTGGAATGGTTTTCTGGGCAAGAAAGGTTGAAAAACTTCTTCAGACTGAGGTGGCGTTTAATTCAGCCACTTGACAAAAAATTAGCCAGATACAAATGCACTTTATACGGTGCTAGAATGTGAGATCCTGCACAGTCTAGCAGAAATGCATGGTAATTTTTCTGCTAATCCTTTTCGGACCCACTCAGATATGAGATTATTTAAGCAGACGCGAAGCCTTTGTGACCATTTATCAAAACGCAACACTTCATAAGTCACATCATTTATTAAGCAAGTATGAAAAAAGTCTAAAAAGCAATCCTTACAGGATTGAGTAAATAACGATTTTTGTGAGAGATGAGAGAAAGACCTGGCGTTTTAAGCTAGTTTCTAAAGCTGTCAATTTTGAAGTTTTAATTGATAACCGTGGATTCGGAGAGAAAGTACAATGGCTTTCTTTCAATTTTCATGCTTGACATTTTTAACGTTAGTTTCATTTCCGTTTCAACTTACCATTTGAATCCGAATAAGATTATTATAGATTATTGTTCTGGAACAAAAGTCAAGTAACGGTATTTGTAGCAGAGGTAGTTTTCGTTAACGCAATGCTAAATTACGTAACTTTTCGAACCAATCGTAATGTATATACTTGAGCTCATGATTCCCTTAAAATCCACGGAATACTTGGACGAGTTAATGAATTTATCTGATTCGTGCGTAAACGTTATCAATCAAGTCATGCACTCCAAAAGTTTGTTACATTTTTTGGAAACGCAGTTAACGGATCCATACGTCAGCGACCATCATAGGCGAGATTCAGTTCCCGACAGTGTAGGTTTGTTTAGGAATTTAACGGCTAAGCCCACGTCATGCTATCCGATATGCGTAACATGACATCATTTGGAAGTAAGAATTGTTTCTGTGGCTTCCTCTCAACAAATCGGAACAGATGTTGGAAGTGTACAAGATGATCAATATAGCGTGCCTGACCAGCGTGAATTAATTATTAAAAGCGATAGTAAGACCGGCGCGTCTATACCCTTGGTGAGCATTGGCTTGGAATACACGCCTATAGGATAGGATGCGCCTTAGGAACTTGGTTTTCAATTAATTAATAACTAGTTAAAAAAAATCCGGTCATTTAAGTGATGATCCCGTGCGTACGCATTACTGACTAATTATACGACAAACTTTACTCGTTCTGAAATCTAAATAACAGCTTTCTGTCGTCAAACGTTTGCAGCGGTTGAAGTCTCCATATATGCACCAAAGCCCATGCAGATCTTATCAGACCTTCATGGCTTGCTCTCATTTTACCAATACCTAAGAAAATAAACCCAAGTTACTAGTCTAATAACAGAATAGTCCTCAAGAGCAAATAGGTCCTTCCAAGCTATCTTGCTACTGAGTGGTTTACTTTGGAGGGGTCTTGACCTGATAGATTCTTTTACACATTTTTCGGATACATTTTGTTAGGAATATCGTTTAGAAATTACTTATTACATCAAATAGGATGACATCGTTATGATACTTTAAAGAATGACTGTCTATTCAGCCAACAAGAGTTCGTCGGTTTTCAAGAGTCTGTAATGTCAGCTTTAAACCATCTTTTTCGTAAATCCGTATAATATTACACATCTATCTGAAATTTGGCACTGCGACAACCAGTACCGACATCTTTGTTTCATCGGTTCCAATTTTTGTAATCTTTCCCTTTTAGGGTAAACCTTCCGAACGCTTTCACATAAACTAATAGGATGAAATCCGGTTCTGTGGCATACGATACTGAAGCTAACCTACTTTTTCTGTTGTTGACAGAGACTTTTAATAAGCTATTGATATGCGCCTAAACGGGGTCATAAAACGCTATGGTGTTTCGTCTCCAATGACATCTCATTTTCACAGCATTACAGGCTCTCATTCGCTTATTCCCAAGTGAAAGAATATCCGCTTGGTGACGGAGTGACATAGTTGGCTATCTATTAAAGATAAAAGCTTCGATTCGATCTGTCCATTTCTAGTACTAAGGCTCCCTGTACTGTCACTCAGCCAGGGTTTAGACAGCATAAACCTCAGGGATCCACTGTCTAAAACTTAGTCATCTTACCCTGCTTCAATAGTCGGCTGCTGTTTAGCTGATGTGTAAAGTACCTATAAATAATCGACGCCTGTAAATTCACAGATGTGCAGTAAATATTATTGTGTTTTGAAAAAGTTGTAAAACCTATTCCTTCAAGGGAAACTTGAGCTGGTGTAATAAAGAATATGAGATCTTTTTGGAGGTTCACAGTGTAGAGCCAATGTCATATGGTTTAATGAAACAAATCGAAATCACGGATTCCGGCGCTCGTTAAAAAATCACTGGAACGTTTAATTTAGCGGATCATAAATCAAAGCACAATTGAAATAAGCAAGGTATTTAGATGGCTGACGACCATCTGTTCGCAAAAAGCGTTACTATACCAACTAAATCATACAAAAACCGCTTTAGCAAGGGCCACGTAAGCGGTTACGTTGTTCGCCGAATTCTAACAACGTTTTAGCTCTGTCGAAACTCGAAAAGTGGACAGCTTAGCTTAAAAAACATTAGCTAGTCTCTCACAGGGATATCAAACTTTGCCGCACACTACAGGACCATCAAAGACTCAGTTGAACTTTAGAAGTGCGGTATATGTTGGCGTTCTTTGATCACAATGGCTTTGTAAAATCAGACGTCGTTCTAGCGCAAGTGTCGTTTCTCCGAAGGGCGCGAAATTACGAGGATGAAATGGAAACACCATTGTTGAGGTCCCCAAGAATACATATAAATTTATGTACTAGGGCAATATATTGTATTTACTTTGATTTTATTAATAATGTTTGCTGATTGGTTGGGTACCTTACATTGTCGTACACTCGATATATCTCCTTTTCGCCCTCAAACCGTCATTTCTTATTATGTGAGCATAGCTTTCACATTTTGGACTAAAGCCCAAGGCGACCAGCAATAGTTTGTGGCAAAGTTTTCCCCAATTCGAACGTACCACCCCGCGGATTTAATGTCTAACTTTTTCTCCCTCTTACATATAGAACAAAAAAAGAAGTTTTCGTCTAGATGGCCATAAAGATGATACCGCTAAGCTAGAAGTTCCTGTCGCTAAAAAACTCGTTGAAATGTAGCTTTACAATCTTACAACCGAATATAATAAACTTCCCTTCAGGCTGGGTCACAATATATTCCCTTACAGCCTCGTTTTTTGGATGTAACCGAACTTAGCTGCTTGTATAGAAGAACCCATACTACACGGGTAATGTCCGATGATAAAACATTAATAATATTAACATGGATCGTAGTTGAGGACCTTATTAGTTTCACCTGAGTAAGATAATGTGCTACGATATGTCACACGCTTTAGCTTGCCGACTTCGTGCAGTCAAGAAATCAATATTGCGACAACTTCTGGTTCGGCCGTGTCATTAGATTAATCGGCAATCAACATTGTATTGTACTTAAATAGTTCCATAGAAGCACGGAAAAACTTATAGCCCAAGCAAAAAAAAAAGGTCTTGTGCCAAAGGAAACTACCATATTAGCACAAGGCTTCTTCAAAAATATTTAGCGAGCTTTAGACTAACAGTTGTTTTTGCAATTGTCAGCCATCAGCCGTTGGAACGAAAGATTTGAAGACTTAGAGGTACTTCGGACTTAGAGGTACTTACATAAATAGCTGCTGTACTTTTGGCCCATGATAGTTTTTGGTAAACATGCATACGAAATTTGACTTACTGTCTTTGCGTTATCAATCAAAGCATCAGGTCTAAATTGTCTCCATTCAGCTGGTTTCGCACTATCACTTTATTGAATTACTGAACCTTTTTTTATTTCACGTTGTTTAATTCCTACAAACATCTTGAATGTGACGTTCTTAGAAGCTTGCTTAAATACGCCCAATTTCATGCCTCAATATGTTATGTCACATCCCTATCTTTTGCCACTGTTTTCATAGACAAACCTACCCCCTATTAGACCTCCTGAGCAGATGTAAGGGTTCTACAACTTCTGACTTATGAAACTTATGACGAAACTTATGAACAGTAGCAAAAAATGTTCCCCTGTTTTTTCTTGAGTGTGTATTGAATACAGATTCCCAAAAGGGCCTAAGGTTTTAGTTGTCAATTTCGGGTTGTGTATTTATCCGTTTTGAATTCGCTTAATACTTGTTAGGATAAGGCAAAATATCTCCGGCAAATTTTCGAAACAGGTCCAAAAATTTGTTTAAAACGTTAACATAACCAAGGTTAGGGCTTTTGATACAACCGTAGCTCTTTAATATACATCTAATAAGGCCAAAAAGATGAGATTTAAAAACGTAGACTAATAATGCAGTTTGCAAAGCATAATAAATTCTAAAATTGTATCCGTATATAAAAAAAATTTCTCGATTTCAATTTTTCCCCTTTTCCACAAAAAAAAAAATCTATATACGATACAGAAATAACTTTTCCATCTACCAGTAATTTTAGCATAAAGACAAACGATACCTACTGAGAAATTTTTGACACAACCTCTCACTTCCCCTCATTGTCGTTATTGCCATTAAAAGTCATCTGTTCAAAGATGCGGAATTTGCGGGGTTGGCATGAGGGAGTGCAGAAAAGCTGACGTGTAGGTAGCCGAAGAAAGAACTACAAAAACCATGTTTCAAAGATTTAATATTTATTCAAGGTATTCTGTTCCGAGCTTTACTACAAAATATATCTGTGATCTTCCCTGGCCATTGTTGAGTCTTAATGCAAGTAATGCTCTCAGTAGAAACACAACTCACGAAAAATAGAATATCGATTAGCTTATATATATATATATATATATACGCTATTTCGATTTATAAGAAAAAAAGGTCACTTGCAATGATATGTGATTTTCATCATGAATATTTGTAAAAATTGAACAAATGTTCCTGATAGAGGTGAATAATTCCAAACTCTCATATTTGTTGCCAGCTTTATTCATGATTGATTCTTAATTGAGCAAGTTCCGAAATGGTTGTCCCCGTTACCAAAAATCTAATTCTTTCTGAAACCATAGCCTCTAGAATAACAGTACGGTTGTCGCATCTATCAAAAAGATGCGCTAGGGTATGTGACCAAGTTTTTGCCCCACCCTTACGCCTGACAAGTAACGATTTGTATAATTCAGTCCTAGATAGATATTTGCTATACTTACATAGTCCATAAAATTCAAGTAACCCTGGATTATTATAGCGATTCTTTTTCTTGTACACTCGTTATTACAGTAAAATTTACTCACATACTCATATTTGTAACTATTCAATAGCGTTTACGTTGACTCATACGCTTTAGTTACGTATACGAAATGTAACAACAAAAAACTTTTATATATTTGGCAACGTTTATATACTGTTATATAATCGATACGAATTCACAGAATTGACATTTACCGCATCGACACGGCCTGGGTGGCCAAACATCTAGTTTAGGGAAATGCGATCTATGGTCTTTAAACTAGGCGTACGGATTGACGGTGCCATTTCTACTGTTGTTGGATTTTTATTTTTTACCTATTGTGATTTCTTGAGCTTTCTTAGTCAGTAGGATATCAGACGCGTATCGTCCATTAGCTGTTTCTACTACTTTCCCTACAAAAGCAAAGATTTCTGTTAAACAAAGTACATCAAGTTATAGATCAAGCTCCAACCAGCAAAACGTTTTTTTTTCATACGTGTTGTTGATATGTTTAATAATATTTGATCTATATGGAACAAAAACCGTTAACAGCGACGCAATAACAGGTAATACTGAAAGTTCATCATAATTAGAAATTCTGACAGATGACTTTAAATAAGAATCGTGTGTTGGTGAAAAATAGCTCTCTAGTATGTTAGTCTATCGCATATGTGAAAATAACGTCATTTCGTTAATGGTCTATAAAGGGCGAAATTGTACTTAATCATCCATAGTGAAATATGGGACACGCCCTTCTCGAAATTAGAAGCTCTCTGTTAAGCACATAATGATTATACGTGAAGTCTCCCTGCGCTTTTATGCAGAGGGGCCTACGGCTTTTCGTACGTAGGCGCTTCGTATGTACTACAACGTATCCGGCGAAACGTCGACGTTTTTCAGTCAGATACAACTTCTTCTCGAAAACAAATAATTTTGTTATTCTTTTATTATTTTATTATTATTTATTATTAGGTGCTGATTGCACACGTATACGCTATTAGACCGAACAACAAAAGACCCGTTCTATTAGATGGGAACGTCCACGCCAGCTGTAGCTTCACGGGGCACTGTCTGACGTAAAACGCACATTGCACGTTGCAGTATCAAAAAATATTTTAATATAGGTTAAAGAACTTCCAATAAATATTAACATTGCACGCCGTACAGTGTAGATCAATTTTTTGTCTTTAATTGGTTGTACCAAAAACTAACGTTCAGATTGCCGAGTTCACATTTGTTGCAAGATAACGATAGTTACCATAATTAGGAGAAATGACCAGTGAAGCTAAGCAATTATACGGACATTCTTTACAAGCACGTGAATCATGGTCATCAACAGCGTCAAGGATCTGACTGAAGACAGTATTATATATACATGTCCGTTCTTTATCTATTACATATTTATTAAGTTAAGACGTCATAACTTTAGTATATCACTGAGTAGTTCCAAGTGACAAGGAAACGCGCAAATTTCCACCTAAATTACTTTCTAAAACAAAATATGGCCCAGTTACAGAAACAGTTACAGTTTAGGTTTGACATCGATATTGAATTACCACATAAACGGCTACCCAAAGCATACGGCTGGCACCCAGTATGGTACGTGCAATGCCGTATGGTAAGAAATTTGGCAGAACAGGAAATTTCGCACTTTACGACCCCAACGCTGCGTGGGATGTCGGGGGTTATGGTTACAAGCTTCAGTTACCGCCTGGTTCCGTAGTAGCTTTGCTATGCTTTGCTACAATGTCGTATCAATGCGAGAATAGAAACTATTTTGGAACATTGGCTGGAGATTTTTTATGTAAAATACACTCTATCTAGAAATTACTTGGTATCTACGCGGCAAAATCCTAGAATGCTGCAATGTTAACGCCATGTCTGGTAGCGGTCTTTTATTCTCGACATTTCGAATGGTGTTCTTTTATCACTCGGCAAATGACTGGTAAGTATGTAATATCGATTGTAACAATTCGAATTAGGTATATTTTACTCTAAATACTTCTTGATTATAATTGCTTATCTTCTAAAGGGTAAATAATAATAAATATTTTAGGACTTACGTGTCACACTTTGTGAGCAGCAAAGTCCTTATAGGCTAATAAAATTTTAACTAAATACTGATTCTCTCTTTCTCAAAGGACTCTTACAACTGGCAAACGCCGAAAATGAACCTTTTTTTGTCAGCGTTACTGAGCTTTTATTTTATGTTCACAACTCCTCAGAATCACCTGCTATTAGGTACAGCACCAAAGATTTATTCCACTAAAAGTCTAATGGCAGTAAATATAGCTAGAATTAGCTGGCCTTTTCCCAACAAAGCCATGAAACGGCATGATAATAACATACAAGCAACTATTAACCGTTCTGATAATACGTTTGTTATTACTTCTTCGCATTATATATTCCTGATTGTTATTACCTGGTAATTTTTGCCGACGCTGAGATTTGAACCAGTGTGACAGTACGCTTATTGGATATGATGCTTCCAAGAAATGTGCATTAACCATGAAGAACATGCCGTCTTTAAAATCAAAAATAGATAAACACTTTCTTCAATGGCAGATCAGTAACATCCTAAACCTGGTGCATTGTGAAAAACAGGCAATCTAGAACCGCGTAATATAGATTAAAAAGTATTCAAACCAGGAAAATCCAGCTTTGGCTATACGGGAGCATGCTTTCGAATATCGGACTTTTATATATATACGGACTATATATGACTTTATATTTTTTAAAATAAGACTTTAATATATGTATATATATATATATATATATATATATATATATGGACAATCATCAAATTCCTAATTTTTCCCAGGTTTTCTTATATTTTTTAGAAATTGCCTGTTCTAGCACTTTAAATAAATAAATAGACTAATTCAACATGCAGCTTCCTGCCGAAAATTCGGTAGCGGAAAACAAGGTGACTATCGTCTATTCATTGCCGATTCCACTATTTCCATGGTGTGGCAGGTTTGTCTATGTTTCTCAATCATATTCTGATGAAGTATTAATGAGCAGACCACCAATGTATCTTTAGCTATAAAATTTACCGCCAAACGAGTGATAAGTCTGTTGGTGTTTGTTCTTGCAAGGATACACAATGAGGGCAGATATGCGAAGCCACAGCCATTGAGAAGTCTTCATTGTAAAAACTGGATCGACCTATCTTCTATATACATGAACAATTTTAATGTGTTATATGTACAATAGATCTTACAACCATGCTAGGCTAACAGCTAAATACATGTATAATGCCTAAACTATGCCCTAAACAACGTGCACGTTAATTTCTTCTAAATAACCTAATTATCTCTTAATTAGACAAGGTAACTACTCAAGAGCTCAGGGGAATTCATCTTTCGCTTTAACGTTACCTCAATTGCATGGATAGTAATCCGGCCAAGGTTCACCAGGCAGTAAAGCGCTATTCAAATGGTACATATGAGGATCTAGAGACAGACAATTACCAATCTCCGTGACGATTTATCCGGTTAAGTTTGTTAAGCAGTGAGTTAAAGCTCTAAAAACGCTCAAATATAGGCTCATTGACTAACTGATTGTCTGGCCGACTGCGTACTGACACCACGCTTGACTCATCCCTTATGTCTGTTATCTTTAGAAGGAAAAACGTTGCTGCCATGTCACACGTGTCTGCCGTAGTCGCTGTAATCGGAAGCTTAAGCTAGGCTTTCTTGAATTCGTCCAGGTCGACAAAAATGCGATCAAGAATTCCACCAACATAGAGCTCAGGAACTAGTTAGCGTTTTACGACATTGACAACCACGAAAAAAGGAGGTCGTCGTCAAGCGCTCTAATGAATTCGAAATGAATGACATTTCCAAGGAGAGGTTACGCACGGACAAACTATCCTGTATTATATAGTAGTCTCGAATCTGCAGACATTTCAAATGAAAATCGCTGGACAAAAAGAATTACGATTTTTCCGAGACGTATAATTTAATAAAAACCTACGGGCGGCTAAAGCAATATATGAGAATATTGAATATTCTAGAATATCGTTTTGGTCTAAACTAAGTGTTGATGAAAGGCCTAAGAAAACAGTCTTCATGGAGAAGTCACATCCTGTGAAAGGTCCGATTAATGGTTTAAACATGAACAGTAAAAGTTCCACCTGGTAATACTGTTGAGAGCTCTGATTGCCATAAGTATATTCGATCCTTAATAGCCAAGTTAATTAATAGAATTTGTCAGCTTGAAATGAAAAATACATACAATGCTCCTACTATTTGCTCTTCGGTTAGGGCTGCAATAGCAGCATTTTCTTTATTAGCCCTCTTTATTATCTCAATACTTCGGATATTTTACTTATTCCTACTTTAAAAAATTAAAGTTAATGCGTAAAAAGCGTTTCTCGTTTAAGAAGATTCGTTTCATTGACTGCCAGTAATTTCGCCAACAAAACATGGTCGTTATACCATTTCGGTTGCCACACAGTACAAATATGGTTTAGTGCCGGTCTTGAAAAATATATCTTTTTAATTTTAGAGATTATTTTTTATGAATTGCCCTCATTTATCTAGTTTGTTTCTTCCTTCGATTTTTTAGACTTTTTAGCTTCGATTAGAAGCTTAAAATAAGTCTGACTAGTTCAGTTTCACGAAATTTCATATGTTCATGTAGGATAAACTAAAGTTAGATAACAGTACCTGAAACTTCACTGCAGACTATTTATACGATTCTTTAAAGCCTTGATCGATTTAAACGTTGAATAAAATGTGTAAAATTCGCGACAGGGTCCAATGAAGCGTTGACATATCTGTTAATTATACATTCTCACAGCGGATTTGGAGTGGCGCCAAAAGTTCGAAGCAGACCTGCGCCTAGCTCTTGTCCCTTTCCCCTATCCTCGCTTAGATAGCAGCCGACAACAGCTGATTCTAATCAGCGTTAGCTGCTTCTAACAGCAGTTAGCTGTTTGCTTTTGGAGCGAAGAAACAACTTATGGCGATCAACTAACAACAACTGGTTGTTGGACAGTTGTAGTAGTGGTTGTGGTATAGTGTCGTTAGAATCGTCTCCTTTTGAAGAGTCATCTTTCGAATTCGGAGCTGGCGATCATATGTGATTGTAAAGCGCCTCCTCAGTGACTGCCTATCCGTGTCACGTATTGCTGTTGCCGTGTGACAGCTTATTTTTTAGATTCTAGCTACGCCTATTTCGGATGACTTTATGTGAAAAAAAAACGTGTGAAAAAAAGTAGAAAACAGTGGAGGTTTCTCATCCTCAACAAGCAAGGGCCGGGCGGTCGTCGCACAAAGTTTTCGTCACGTCATCGAATCATTTCGGTCATCGATAGTTTAGACTGGGAAGTACGATTGCAGTACAAATTCAAGACCACTAACTGGCCCCTCATAAGCAAACAACAAGTATCTCATCCCAGTCGAGACAAAAATGAGTTACCAACTCTACCGTAATACAACTTTAGGAAATTGCCTTCAGGAAGCATTGGACGAGCTATTAGGTTCGGCCGTTATTCCGGAAGGTTTAGCATTGCGTGTTCTACAAGAGTTTGATAGGGCGATCAACCATGCCCTTGCCAATCGCGTACGCAGCCGATTGTCTTTCAAGGTAAAATATCCCACCATGAATTAAAGTAAATACAAAATTGGCGTTGCAATCTGACTCGTATAGTTAACAGCGGGTACGTTTTTGGCCACCTAATTTGTCCCTATTTAATGTGATTTGTCTACGCTTAGAACCTATCGCGAGGATTTTCAAGGGGTATGTTTTGACACATCATTATCCTTATTAACACCGTGCTACACATTGCCCATATCATATCCCAGATATATTATACATTGCTATGAGACGAAAAGTAGTCTAAGGTAAAACATGTATCTTAGCATTATTAGGTTTCGGCTACTAAAGCGTAATGTGGTCTTCGTAGCAATATTTGCTTATTCAGTGTGGTCGATATGGCACATGTTTTAGTATTACGAATTAGCTGTTTTTAATTCCTTGGATGATTTTCCAGGAAAGCATACATGCTAACTAAAAAACTGAAACATTCATTACATAGCTAACATGTATGTGTTGACAGCCTGAAGAAAAGACTATCACCTATATATCAAAGATGTTTGTATCTGGTCCTTGTGATCATAATGATGGTATAATAAAGACACGTAAAAGTATAGGTACATCCGTTAGTATTTGTTGTCAATGCGATCCTGCTGTAAAGCAGAATCCCTGTCTAGAACAGAGTATTTGTGTATAATTTTACTACTTCAAACGTAAGTGAATTCTAAATTTACATTGGTTTTTTGACGGAACGGAAAGCTTGGATGAACCTTCGGTTCGGAACCTAGCAGAAGATTGCGTCATTCTAATACATTGCATAAATACGGCGTGCTTCGTTTCAGGCGGGCCACCTGGTGTCGTATCGATTCTGCGATAACGTGTGGACTTTTGTCATGAAAGACGTTGAGTTCCGCGAGGGTCAGGAATTAGCTCGAGCGGAGCGTCTGAAGATCGTTGCGTGTGAGGCCAGAGCTCAAGGATCATAGGAAAATGGACTCCTTACTACGTGAAGCTACGTGCTTACAGAAGGCGACATTAGTGGCTTTGGCATTTTACGGGTCCGTTTCTATTTTGGCAAAAAGGTATCTACCAACCAAGAAAGAAGTATAGGAGATCTACGTGTTTTTTTTTCAAATAATAGTATTAGCTATACGCTGAAAGTCCTTCCCAAAATATTTGTTTTCGTCGTATTGAATGGAGGCGCACCTATAGACGTTTTTTTTCGAAATTAATAACATGATAAAATAATAGCTAATAATAATAAATAAAAACGAAAAAATATTACAAGGAAAATATATACACAAATTAAAATAGAAAAATGTAAACAAACATAATAATAATAATAAAAATTAATAAGTAAACAAATATAGTATAGTAGTAGTACAAATAAGTAAAAAAACAATCAAGTAAAATTAAATAAATTAAAAACAAATAAAAAATTAATATAGTTTTTTGAATATTTCAGGTCATAGTGTGCACAACGTATTGTGAAAGGCAAATGGTGTAATTTAACAAGGTAACTTGCTGCAGCGTGTCAGCTAAATGAAAAAAAACCAAAACAGCCACGCACGTTGACGTCAACTGCACAGATAGGGCAGAAGAATAAAAGTGTACTAAGTTCCGTAAGCATATTTTATCAAGAAAAGCGAGGGGCAAAGTGAAGTTACAAATAAAGCCGATATCGAGGTTTCGTTTTCAGTGTGCCCCTATATGTACATAATACGGGCTGAATAGATATATGCTTGGGGATCTAGGCTAACCGTTTCGTCTCGTTGATTTTTGAAAAACTACAAGATCCGCGGATCAAAATACTTGCGCTTCTAAATCGCATCTCAAATTATTTATTGACATACGCTTAGTTCAACAAGTATATGTGGATAAAATACCAACCCTTAGGAATTCGAACTAAAGAGGGATCAGTTCTGTGTTGTTTTTGTGGTTTTTAAAAAAAATCGGGGCGGAAATGTTCAATTGCGTTCGATTTAATGACCTAAAAACGTTTCTTTAAGAAGCTTATGCTACGATATATATATATACGATAACTGTAGGCTAGATCGCTGAGATTCATAGCAATATTTGTAATGAGTATTTTGAGAATCATTGAGCACATTAATACCTTATAATTTTTGAATACTTATAGAGAAGCATTATTATAGAAATGAAGTAAAAACAGGCGCGCGTTGCCGCGACAAACGTTGTGGAGCGAGTGTTATTGTGCATCCTTTTAAAGGAGTTAAGTGAATCAGAAGATGCTGAAAAATTGGGAATGGAAAAGGCAATGGGTTTTGTTCGATGATGATTGTAATGTGGCATCATTACAGTGGATGCTTCTGTGAAGATTTGCCTTCGAATGCGCAAATCAGTTTATACTGAACTAGCCTTTGTTTTAATGAAGGCGAGGGGTCTTACACGGCAGCTCCATGGTCAATTCGAATTTTGACTATCGTATAAATATAAAATATATAAAAGAAAAACATATACCGAAATGTGAACACGGCCACACAGAAACGCACATGTGTTCCATGAAGCAAGTGTTCTACTCGACGAATATCGCTAAAATTTATTGAAGAAAAACAGAGGAGGAACTGCAAGAAGCGAATGTACAGTTGAAAAGCAAATAAACGAGTTAGTATACTGATTTATTAAAGATAAGATCTTATGTTTTTTAATACCGCAAATATGTAACTATTTAAATAACGATGTCTTGAAGTTAAATGTTATCTTAAATGCATTAGACATTAGTTGTATTAACGAAATGATTTCATGCGCAGCAAGTCAGAAATTCGAAACTGATGCGTCTAATCCCGTTTCGTTCTGTTTGTAACCTTTTCTTTAGGAATTTAACCCTTCTACTCTTTTACGTAATAAATTTGTATTTCGTTGAATTGTTTTTGGTTCTTTTTTGTTACAGGTCTTCATTGGAACTAAGAGTACTTGTGCTCGATGAAGCGAATAATAAATAAGTTATAGTTCGTTGACAGATTGAATATTCGTTCTTTATTACAATTATTATTAGGCTTATGTTTAACTTATGGCAGTCAAGTATAGGGTACACGTACGTGATATAATGGTTTGACTCTTCGAGTATCATTAACGTCTAAAGGCGGCTGACCGTTTGAAGATAAATACTAATGCGTGGTTTTTTAGTAGAGTAGTAGAGTTTTCCAAATGTGGGAACTGAAATAGTACGCGTAACAATATGATGTTTAATGTGTGCAGCTGGTATAGCTTGGCATATTTACATAAGTTCTTTTTTGTTGCTGAACTGTAGTAAGATTCAGAAATCTAGTCTCCTAAGTTGCGACAAGACTGGCACTACTTGAATAGATAGTAAAAAATGCTCCTGAACTGTTTTTCTTATCATAAGGGAGAAGGATAGGTGGGTATAGGCTATGATATCGCTATATGCATTTTCATTAGAAAAAAAACAATGTATTCAAAGTAATACGAGAGTCCTATATTAACTAAAAAAATTAAAATTGTTTAAAAGGCGTTTAATGTTCACATCACACGCAATGACTGATAAAGCGTTTTTACGTAGCAACTTAAATGGCAAACCATAACGTAGGTGGAATCTTTAGTGAAAAAATACCAATTTCACCAGTTCATTGATCTAACTGCATGATACGTGTTTATCACATTGTTAAAAAACTGGTGATCTGAAACCATTTAGAGCTAACGTTGAGAAGAAACTGCGAATGTCGTAACCCTTCTAGACTTCGATCTTCGACCTGTGTACAGGTGATTTTTATCATACTCGCCCCCTTTGAGCTAACATCACATGCATAACGTGACATGCTGCTGCAACCAAACACATCGCCTGAAACATAGTAAACACTGAGTATTTAATTAATTTTTATTATAGATGAAAAGACCATAAAATTTAGCAATGAAAAGGTCGAAAGTTAATAGACGCAAACCTTGAGTTGCATTTTTTGTGCTGGTTACATTCTACATACAGCTTAACTATATGGCTTGCCGTAGCCAACTCCTGTTGTCTAACCAACAACCAGCAGTGGCTGCGTAATTTTACTTCAAAGCAGAATTAGTTACCTTATGGTTCTGTACAGGCTATTTAAGTAGTCGGTGTACGATGATGTTTTTGAAACTTAAGGTATTAAGAGTGCACGAGACATGTATCTACTAATCATCTCCTTTCAAATACCCCTCTTGGATTCATAATATTGGTGTATAAGGGATGACCTTGAGCATGGGTATCCAACCATTTACTTGTCGTCTGAGAAACAAATCTTCGAACACTATTTTTTGTTGCGTCACTACTGAGAAAAATTAGCTTACAAACGAAACATATTATTATGCCGATTGATTTTTTTTATTTTCTTCTCTTTTAGTTTATGCCTATTACGACTGTTCATTTCAGCCAAATTGTGCTATAAATTAAAGGCAATAGGTGCCTAAACAGACCATTCTTAGGCCCTCTTCGTTATCGAATAGTTTTTGTTTATTGTCATCGATTGGGGAAGCTGATTCTTTTTCAAAAATGTTGTGCCCCAGAATCACCTGCATTCACTTTTATATAAACAGCGAGACTGGGTTGCACCGCTTTCAGAATCACAGATAACCGATATGCGTGTTTCTTAATAGAGCATTTTTAGACTGTGTTATTTTTCAAGTATTTTATTTCCTTACTAGTTCAACAACTAAAATTAGTCTACGCTTGCATCTTGTTAGCTTCCCTAATGTGTGATCAAAATGTTCATTATAGCAGAGAGCGACAAGGGCTATAGTGGTTAATTTGATACTACAGGAATTGCTTGATGAAGTTATACAGTGCTAATTCTTATTCTAAAGTTTTCATTTATTAAATTTTTATACTTGCCGCGCCAGCTACAAGGACAGCTTCATTGTAGTCCTTAATGAGCATCCCGACGCCTCCCATAAGATACATTCCAAAGCCTGCCCAATGCAGGATCATAAACTGTGAAGCGCAATAAAAAATATTCATGCTTTATGAATACAAATTGAGTTTTTCTCTCAGTCTATAATCTATTCTATATATTATGTTAATAATATTAAACGTGTATACTTTTTTAGAGCACCATTAAAAGCTAATCTATGCTTGTTTTTATGGCTGTTTAGGGGCACATTAGTATATAAAGCTGAAATACTATTACTTCGACATTTAACATGTAAGTACTCATGTGTTCACTTTATGTTATAACCATACCTATTTTCTAACAATTTGCGCAAATGCACCATGTTTAT